>NC_061121.1:218049171-218196954 GCF_002878395.1 Capsicum annuum
CAAATTTATGATCTTTTCAAGTTACTCTGTTTTAAATTAAGTTTCCAACCATGAATCTCCATGAACTATGATTCTACACCATGTATGAATGGAATTGTTGTTGTTATTCAATTCCTCATATTTTAATATTATCATTCATTGAATTAAATCATAAGTTAGTGCTATTCGTGTTGAATCCATTCTATTACTACAAGTTTCATAACATTCCTATGATTTGATTAAGCTATGAACTACAAGTGTTTGATAAAATGCCTACAAGAATGAGTAGTTGATAAAGGTTTTCATGCTAAGACATCTAATTTTAATATTGTGTTACTATTTTTTCTTTTGTGTCCTGGGGGTATTAGATACCCAAAAATCATAGTTGTTTACTTAATCTCGTCTCAGTATTTTCAGAAGAACTTCAAAATACAACATGAGCATTACTAGATCAGTCAGTTAAACTCAAAAATGGTCAGTAACTCAGTGTCATTCAGTTGGGAGTAGGATTTAGCACCGAGCAAGTGTAGGGATAACGGTTTTCCCATCAGGTAGGCAGAGTTGTTAGTAGCAGTCCCTATACTCAAGAACTACGTAGCCAGCATAGGATATGAGAAGTCACCCGTCAGTTTAGGCTTAACCGTCTCGTAGGGGTCACCCGTCAGATTAGGCTTGATACGCTTCGTCCTATGGGACAATATAGTATACCAGACTAGGGGATCCACATAGCCAGCATCAGTATCCATGGCACGATATTAACACCCTTTCAACTTGGGTTACAGGTTGAACCCTGATTAGCTTAGATTGGGGCATGTCGATTAAATGATAGCTTCCACAGTCTCAGCCACAGTCTCAGTCACAGTCTCAATCACAGTCTTAGTTATAGTCTTAGTCCAATAATCAGTTCAGATATTTAGTCTTAGTGTTGTTTGACCAAAGCATACAAATATCAGTAATCTCAACATTTCAGTTTACAGATTTTTATTTGGTTCATATTATATGTTTGGTCATGCATCCTCAATATCTATAGATTTCACGTACTTTCAGCATTTACAAACTTTCATGCATACATAGTATTTACTGATTTCACATATTTTTCGTATATATAGATTTCATGCTCTCTATTTAGTACTCCATGTTTTACATGTATTTTCAAACAGTTATTATTCCTCTTCATGAAACCGTACATGTCAGCCTACCTCATTTAGCATACCAATATATTCAAAGTATTGATCGCATACATTTATTTTGCTCTATGATGTATTATATCATAGGTTATGACGCTCAATTCCTGGATCACGCTTAGACTTCTCAGACTCTCAGCAGTAGAAGTAGTTAGTCCTCATATTTTGAGGATGGATTATTCTATTTCATACTTTCAGTCTAGTAGTTAGTTGGAGTTAGTTGGGGCCTGTCCCATTAACTCATAGTTATTCAGTTTAGAGACTTTCAGAAACTACAGTCAGTTATTCAATATTCAGACTTTAGTTGACATATCAGTTAGTTATTCAGTTTATCTTAGATTTTTAGTATTTATTCAGACTTAGATAGTTATTTCTTCAGATTCATAATTCAATATTTATTTTAGTTATTAAAACCTTATGGCGTATCAGTTATTCTTCTACATTTATGGATATATTATTCAGTGCTCACAATAGGTACCGGCTCATGGGTTAGTTTGTGGTCCCTTAGAACTATAAGCGCCGTGTGACGCCCACGGTGTGCTCTTAGGGCATTACAAACTTGGTATCAGAGCCTAAGGTTTTAAAGTGTCCTAGGAAGTCTGAAAACCCCGTCAAGTAGTGTCTTGTGCATGGGTGTGTAGTGCACCACACTTATGGGTAAAAGGCTACAAGGAGTTTAAGAAAAGTTTCCCTTCTTTCAGTATTCATGTCATGTGAGTGAACATGATCTCAAGTTAAACTCTCAGTATAATTTATTTCTTCCTTCTGTTTATAGAACATGCCTCCCAAAAAGAATAATATAAGAGGAGCAGGAAACCAGCCAGCACCTTCGCCCGTCCAGGCAGATCCTCTGGACAAGCATATTTCTCACACAGAATTTAGGGTTGCGTTCACCACTCTTGTCAACTCTGTAGAATCTTAGAATGAATAGCCAGCTACTGTTCAAGCCAACCCAGTGGCTAATACTACTGTAGTTAGGATTCAGGACTTCACCCGAATGAATCTTCTATTCTACAAGGGATCCAAGTCTGAAGAGCATCCATAAGAATTCTTAAATATAGTTCAGAAGTTAACGGATGCTATGGGGGTAATATTCAGTGAGAGTGCTGAGTTGGCTGTATATCAGTTGCAAGATCTAGCCCATACTTGGTTTAAGCAGTAGAAGGTTGATAGGGGTATTGATGTAGGGTCCGGCTTGTTGAATGGGAAGAGTTTTGCCATATATTTCTTAGATAGATTCTTCCTATTGGAGTTGAGAGAAGCCAAGGTATTAAAATTTATTAACTTGAGGCAGGGCAACATGAGCGTGAAAGAGTATTCCCTCAAGTTTACTCAGTTAGCTAGATATGCTCCCCATGTAGTAGCTGATAACAGATCCAAGATGAGCAAGTTTGTGTCTGGCGTTTTTGATAGTGTGGTCAAGGAGTGTAGGATCGTAATACTGATTAGGGAGATGGAATTATCTAGGTTGATGGTCTATGCTCAACAAATTAAGGAGAAGAAAAATAAGGAGAAGGAGAGAGGAAATAAGAGAGCTAGGATGGGTAGTTTTAATTTCAGCCAGCCAAGGTCAGAAGGTGGTAACACTCTTCAGTTTCATCAAAGGTCTTTAGCCCCAACACTCTCTTCATCCAGTGCCTCTGTACCCAAATTCAAAAATGATAATAGGGATAGAGTATTAGGCTTTAAGTCCTAAGGCAGTGTTAACAGTGCCTGTACAAACCCTCTATGTCAGAAATATAGAAGACACCATTAGGGTGAGTGTAAAGTAGGTAGTGATGTATGCTTTGGATGTGGTAATCCAGGCCATTAGATTTAGGAGTGTCGGGTAGGTTCTCAGAGAGTTAGGGAGTTATGCGAATAGGGCCAGACCAATCAGTCATCAGTTCCATCCAGTCTCCCAACTTAGTAGGGTGCCGCTTCCAGTACTACCAGTGGTTAAAGTTCGGATAAATTATATGCTTTTCAGTCCTGCTAAGATCAGGAAAATTCTCCTGACATAGTTACTGGTACGTAGCAGGTCTTTCATTTATATGTCTATGCTTTACTAGACCCTGGAGCTTCTCTTTTTTTTGTAACTCCTTATATAGCCATCAACTTCAAAGTCAGTCCTGAAACTCTAGCAAAGCCCTTTTCAGTCTCTAACCCGATGGGTGTTTCCATTATAGCCAGACAGGTATACAGGAACTGTCCAGTTGTAATATCTCAGAAAGTTACCTCAATTGATCTCTTAGAGTTAGAGATGATGGATTTTGATTTCATTCTCAGCATGGATTGAATCCACTCATGCTATGCCTCAGTTGATTATAGAAATAAAATAGTTCATTTTCAGTTCTCAAATAAACCAGTCCTTGAATGAAGGAGTAGTACTACAGCTCTTAGGGGTCGGCTTATTTCATACCTTAGAGCGACAAAGATGATATCCAAGGGCTGTATTTACCATCTTGTTCGAGTCAAAGACTCAAATTCAGAGACTCCAACCCTTGAGTCAGTTTCAGTAGTCAGGGAATTTCTAGATGTATTCCCTGAAGATCTTTCTGAAGTTTCTCCCTAAAGGAAAATCGACTTCGAAATAAACCTTCTTCCTGACACTCAACCATATCTATTCTGCCATACAAAATGGCTCTAGCTAAACTCAAAGAACTAAAAGAACAGTCGAAGGATCTCCTAGATAAGGGATTCGTCAGACCCAACATCTCCCCATGGGGCGCACCAGTTCTATTTATGCATAAGAAAGATGATTCTCTAAGAATGTGTATTCATTACCGTCAGTTAAACAAAGTCACCATCAAGAATAAATATCCACTTTCTAGAATCGATGATTTGTTTGACCAACTTTAGGGAGCCAGTTATTTTTCCACGATAGACCTCAAATTAGGCTATCATCAGCTAAGGGTCAGGGAATGTGACATTCTGAAAACAACTTTCTAAACTTGGTATGGTCACTTTGAATTTCTAATCATGTCCTTTGGTCTTACTAATGCCCCAGCAGCTTTCATGGACTTGATGAATCGAGTGTTTAAGTATTACATGGACATGTTCATTATAGTCTTCATCGATGACATTCTTGTCTATTCCCGTAGTGAGAATGATCACGCAGAATACCTCAGAATCATACTTCAGACTCTCAAAACCCATCAGTTGTTCGCCAAATTCAGTAAGTGTGAATTTTCGCTAAGGTCAGTAGCATTCCTTGGTCACATTATTTCTGGTGATGGCATTAGAGTGGATCCTCAAAAGATTGAAGCAGTGAGAAACTGGCCTAAACCCATCTCTCCATCAGATAACAGAAGTTTCTTAGGTTTGGCTGGCTATTACCATCGGCTTGTTGAAGGGTTTTTATCTATTGCATCCCCTATGTCCAGATTGAATAAGAAGAAAGTCATGTTTTAGTGGTCAGATTCCTGTGAAAAGATTTTTCAGGAGTTAAAGACTCGACTCACCTCTGCCCTAGTTCTTACTTTGCCAGATGGTTTAGATGAGTTTATTGTGTACTGTGATGCATCTAGAGTAGGTTTGGGTTGAAACCTCATGCAGAGAGGTAAGGTTATTGCCTATGCCTCTAGACAACTTAAGCCCCATGAGAAGAATTACCCTTCTTATGATCTTGAGTTAGCAGCCGTAGTATTCGCCTTAAATATTTGGAGGTATTACTTGTATAGGGTGCATGTTGATGTGTCATAGATCACAAAATCTTATAGTATATGTTCTCTCAGAAAGACTTAAATTTGCGTCAGAAGAGGTGGTTAGAGCTATTGAAAGATTATGACATGAGTGTTCTATATCATCTGGGCAAGGACAATACAGTGGTTTTTGCTCTCAGTAGATTATCTATGGGTAGTGTTGCTCATGTTGAGGATGGTAAGAAGAAGTTATCTCAGGAAATCCATTACCTTACTCGACTAGGTGTCCGTTTGTCGATTCAGCAGAAGGTAGTGTATGGTTACAGAGTAGTTCAGAATCATCTCTAGTTTCTAAAGTGAAGAAAAAGCAGGATAGAGATCCCATTCTAGTTAAGTTGAAAGAATCAATCAGAGATCAGAAAGTGGAGGTTTTCTCCCAAGGAGGAGATGGTGTGCTGCGTTGTCAGGGTCAGCTATGTATGCCTGATGTAAATGAATTGAGGCAACGAATTCTTTCATAAGCGCATGGTGCGCGTTACTCTATTCATCCAGGTGCCACTAAGATGTACCACAATTTGTGGGAGATCTATTGGTGAAGTGGGATGAAGAGGGATATTACAGAGTTTGTAGCTAAGTGCTCTACATGTCAGAAAGTTAAGATTGAGCACCAGAAGCCTAGTGGGTCCATGCAAGAGTTCAGTATTCCAACATAGAAGTTATAATGGGTTTGCCCCGCACTCGTCATCAGCATGATTTTATTTAGGTCATCGTAGATAGGATGACCAAATTAGCTCATTTCTTGTAAGTCCATACCTCTTATTCAGCCGAGGACAATGCCAAACTCTATCTCAGAGAGTTGGTTAGGTTGTACGGTGTTCCCTTATCCATCATTTCAAATAGAGGTACCCGTTCCACCTCTTATTTCTGGAAAGCATTCCAAAAGGGTCTTGGTACCCAAGTCCACCTCAGTACAACCTTCCAACCTCAGACAGACGGTCAAGCAGAAAGGAGCATTCAGACTTTTGAGGATGTGCTGAGAGCATGCATAGTTGATTTGAAAGGTAGTTGGGATGACCACTTGCCTTTGATTGAGTTCGTATATAATAACAACTATTATTACAGTATCCAGATGGCTCCATTTAAAGCTCTTTATCGTAGGATAGATAGATCTTCGATTGGTTAGTTTGAAGTAGGTAGGGCCGCAGTAGTAGGGCCTGACTTGGTGTTTGATGTGTTAGAAAAGGTCCAGTTGATCATAGAAAGACTTAGGCCAGCTTAGAGGTGACATAAATCGTATACAGATGTGAGGAGAAAGGATCTCAAGTTTGAGGTCGGTAATTTTATGTACTTAAAAATCTCTCCCATGAAGGAAGTGAAGAGGTTTGGCAAGAAAGGGAAACTCAATCCCTGATAAATCGGTCCTTACAGAATTCTCAGCCATTTTGGAAAGGTATCTTATGAACTTGAGTTGCCTTCAGATCTAGCTTCAGTGCACCAAGTGTTCCATGTCTCATTGTTGAAAACGTGTATTAGTAATCCATCTGTAGTTGTTCCCTTAGAAAGTATGGATATTCAGAACAGTCTTTCCTATGAGAAAGTTTCAGTCAAAATTCTCGATCATCAAGTTCGTGGACTAAGGAACAAAGAAGTTCCATTAGTCAAAGTTCTTTGGCAGAATCATTCCATTGAGAGAGCCAATTGGGAAGTAGAAGCAGATATGCAGACCAAGTACCCTCATCTTTTCTTCGCAAATTTAGATTCAGTTTAAGGTACTAATCTTTTTAAGATTTCTCTATCATGCTCAGTTTCAGTCGCACATCATGTTCATGTCAATCGTCCAATTACAAATTAGTTCAGTCATGCATTCCATGCATCAGATATGTAGGTTTAGTGTGTAAGCTCAGTCCATCAGTTTTCCTCATCTTAACTAGTCAATGAGGACGAATGATCCCAAGGGGGAGATATTGTATTACCTCACATTTCCCTAGAATAATTTAAGTCCCAATAAATGAGTATTCATATATAAAATTTTCAAAATACTCATTATTTTCAGTTTAGAGCTTGCCACTGTGTAGGAAATTCAATTAGCTTTTCAACAATATAAAATTCGCCCAAATCTGATAATCGGGTAAGAAGTTATGGCGATTTTAAGTTTCAGTCATTAAACACCATCATTTTTGTCACTAGCGCATCGCGGAGCCAGTCTAAATTACAATAGTAAATTTACAGTAAGGGACCGCGATATTGGCGCATCGCGCCTAGGACCCAGTTCACATTTGGATATTTCCAGTGAGCCTCCACGATAATGGCGCATCGCGGAGGTGGCCAAGAATGGAATTCCAAAGGCTTAGTGTGATAGCTCCGCATCGCGCCAATGGCCAAAATAAGGATTGTCGATTTCCAGTGGCCCAGCATGATTGCACCGCATTGCGCTGGATCCAAAAATCAAGATCTTCAGTTTCCAGCCCTAGTTTTTAAATTCATATAGGGGTATTAGGGTCTTTTTTCATGGCCCTAATCAACCTAAAACACGGGATTTAACCCCTAAGTGGCCTAAATAATCATCATTTATTCAATTCCTCTCAAAATTAAAGATAATCTTCTCAAGAACAAGAAAACCTAGCTCTCAAATTCAAGACCAAATCTAAAGAACTCACCATCAATCCTCTCAAATTTATTAACCCAGGTATGCTAAATATTTCTTCATGAGTTTCATTCACCCATGGAGTCCAAGTATCTAGTTTTAATTACAAATTTATGATCTTTTCAAGTTACTCTGTTTTAAATTAAGTTTCCAACCATGAATCTCCATGAACTATGATTCTACACCATGTATGAATGGAATTGTTGTTGTTATGCAATTCCTTATATTTTAATATTATCATTCATTGAATTAAATAATAATTTAGTGCTATTCGTGTTGAATCCATGCTATTACTACAAGTTTCATAACATTCCTATGATTTGATTAAGTTATGAACTACAAGTGTTTGATAAAATGCCTACAAGAATGAGTAGTTGATAAAGGTTTTTATGCTAAGTCATCTAAGTTTAATATTGTGTTACTACTTTTGCTTTTGAGTCTTGGGGGTATTGAATGCCCGAAAATCATTATTGTTTACTTAATCTCGTCTCAGTATTTTCAGAAGAACTTCAGAATACAACATGAGCATTACTAGATCAGTCAGTTAAACTCAGAAATGGTCAGTTACTCAATGTCATTTAGTTGGGAGTAGGATTTAGGACCAAGTGAGTGTAAGGATGGAGGCTTCCCCATCAGGTAGGCAGAATCGTTAGTAGCAGTCCCTATACTCCAAAACTATGTAGACAGCATAGGATATGAGAAGTCACCCATTAGTTTAGGCTTGAATATCTCGCAGGGGTCACCCGGCAGATTAGGCTTGACACACTTTATCCGTCAGGACAATACAGTATACCAGACTAGTGGATCTATATAGCCAGTATTAGTACCCGTAGCACAGTATTAACACCCTTCCAACTGGGGTTACAGTTTGGACCCCGATTAGCTCAGATTGGGGCATGTCGATTAGATGATAGCTCCCACAGTCTTAGTTTCAGTTACAGTCTTAGTCCCGTAATTAGTTCAGACATTTAGTCTTTGTGTTGTTTGACCAAAGGATACAAATATCAATTATCTCAGTATTTTAGTTTATAGATTTTTATTCGGTTCATATTATATGCTTGGCCATGCATCCCCAGTATCTACAAATTTCACTTACTTTCAGTATTTATGAACTTTCATGCATACACAGTATTTATCGATTTCACATATTTTCTGTATTTACAGATTTTATGCTCTCTATTCTGTACTCTATGTTTTACATGTATTGTCAGATAGTTATAATTCCTCTTCATGAAACCATACATGTCAGCCTACCTCATTTAGCATACCAGTACATTTACAGTACTGATCGTATACCTTTCTTTTGCGCTATGATGTATTATATCATAGGTTATGACGCTCAGTTCCTGAATCACGCTTAGACTTCTCAGACTTCAGCAGTAGCAGTGGTGATTCCTCATATTTTGAGGATGGATTATTCTATTTTATGTTTTCAGTCTAGTAGTTAGTTGGAGTTAGTTGGGGACTGTCCCATCAACTCACAGTTATTAAATTTAGTGGCTTTTATAAACTACAGTCAGTTATTCACTATTCAAAATTCAGTTGACATGTCAATTAGTTATTAAGTTTATCTCATATTTTTAGTATTTATGCAGATTCAGATAGTTATTTCTTTATATTCGTACTTGAATATTTATTTCAGTTATTAAAACCTTATGGCATATCAATTATTCTTTTGAATTTATGGATATGTTATTTAGTGCTCACAACAGGTACCAGCTCATAGGTTAGCTTGTGGTCCCTTGGGACTATAAGCACCAAGTGAAGCCCAGGGTGTGGTCTTGGGGCATTATGTATTAGGTCGAGGGTCGATTGATGATATTTATTAGACATTCGAGAAGTGTTTATACTTGTTGAGGGTGTTGCTAAAGTTCATGAATACACATCTCTCCAGTATGGGATGAAGAAAGGTGTGGTATGACGCTTATGATTTCACTGATGATATATTGATACCCGACAAGGACGGAGGATACTATGATGATATATTGATACCCGACAAGGCCGGAAGATACTATTGTTATGATATTGATACCCGGCAAGGCCGGAGGATACTGTTGTCATGATGTTGATACCTGGCAAGGTCAGAGGATAATTTTATAATGATATTGATACCCGACAAGGCTAGAGGTACTATTGATGATGTGTTGATACACGCCAAGGTCAGAGGTACTATTGATGATGTGTAGTACCTGGCAAGGCCGGAGTTTGATTACGATGATGATGGTCCTAATGCGGAAAGTTATGATGAGTTGCAATATTGATTATGTACTCTGTATTTATTCCTGCATGTGCATCGCCTATCACCAATATGCACTTATATTTATCAGTCAATATGGGATAGTTGCACATATATGGGTGAAGAATGGGCCTTGTATTGTTATATGCTAATTGAACCTTCCGAGTTTGAGGCGGTGGGGGTACGCATAGGATCGGCTAGGTGTTTGTCTTTCTGGAGTAGCCAGTTATTTATGATGTTATTGATGTTGCTATTATCACTGTTATGATTATTATTATGGCTAACCTATAACAGATTGGTCATTGATTCGGTATTGGGATTGAGATATGTCTTTGGCCTTTGCTATCTTATGATTGGATTACTATGCACGATTATTCTATGTCTAGCCATATGGATTAGAAATCTTGAGTATGTTAGTATTGAATCCTGATAGTATTATAATGAGGTCTTAAAATGAGAACATGATGATCTAGGTTATGTTCGAGACGACCTCCTATTTATATATATATATATATTATATATATATATATATATATATATATGAAGCAATGGTACTATCGGATATCCCTTCCTTCATTGTTCATATTGTATAGTCTTTCTTCGCTTTGTAAATTACAATATATCTTTCTTTCGCTCTTTATTTGTATATTGACCTGGTATATACGGTATAGCATTGACATATATTGGATGTAGTTGGAATAGGATAGTTAACCTTGATACTTCCTTAGTCTTATTATGTTAGACTCTTGCACATGAATAGGACAGTTGTCCCTTGTTATTCTTATTGACTTATTACATTATTTATGGACTTTTGGTTGTAGTTTCTATTCTGTTTATATGTTGTATATATCTACTTTATCTTTGGAGCTCAATTGGCAGTTGCCTACTGAGTACCATTCATTTGGTACTCATACTACGCCTCCATAACCTATAGATCATAGTACAAGTTATCGCTATTGATGTGTGTATTGTGCGTAGTAGCCCTGATTCGGAGACTTAGAGTGAGCTCCTAATGTTGGAGTATTACTTATCTCTCTTCTATGTATTAGACTAGCCTCTAAATTGTATTCAAAGGTAAGTTGAATTAGTGTATTTCCCCTTGATATATCACTTTTGTACTCTTATTATGTTTAGAAGCTCTTGTACTAATACCACCAGGATTTGGGATTCGTCTATGTATTGATCTTTATTTCATATATTCCGCATTCTTTTCCTTATAGTTTGTTACTAGCCGTTCCAGACTACAGGTTAGCTTGCCTACTAGTGGGTTATGGTAGGCACCATCATGACCTGAAAAGATGGGTCGTGACAAATTGGAATCAGAGCCTAGGTTTTAATGATATATTAGTACAAGAGAAAAGTATTTAGTAGAGTCCTGTGGATTAGTCCGGAGATGTTCGTAACCTATCTTTGGGAGGCTACAGTGATATTTTAGGAAATTCACTTCTTGACTCATTATTGTGTGCCTGCATTTCTATGAATCTCAAATATATTCTTTGAATTTATTCTATCTTCGAAGGTATATGCGACATTGTCGACAGATGTGGATGAGACTTCAACACATATTTCTAGAGTTTCAGCGCAGTATCGGACTAGAGAGTCAGAGATAGATGTTGAAGATCTTTAGCGTCAGACATAGGATTTAGAACCAATTTAGGCTCCAGTTAAGCTCGTGACTACTTCAGTCTTTGAGGTTCAACATTGGGAATATGAGTTATGTTGCAAATTTCTCCTAGCCATGTATGACATTCGATTCATCGAGAATTTCTTAGACCAGAGTTGGGTCTATTGATGTTCATCAGGGTTTCTTACCAGTTTTGAGTATGAGATTGGATTTCTTGAGTCGGCCAGACTTATTCGTATGCTATATCCTTTTGAGTCCGACATTGGCACATAGATATATTAGAGGATTAGTATTGTCACTCCGTTTGGTATCGTTACACTTGATAGAAGCTTAGTCTTCCTTTCCTTAGTTTGTTGATTATAAGAGGACCATAGAGAGCATAGGTATTGAGGCTTACGAAAGTAGAGGCAAGAGTCCATGCCATTAGTGTAGTGCTATTGGTATTGTATTCAGGTGTGAGGATCTTTCCGATAGATTTTACCTAGTAAGTATTTTGGACTATGAGATAGTTGATCAAACAGAGTTAGCATGTATTCCTTTCCTTCCTAGATTTCTTAAGGAAAGCTATGGTGGTGGAAGAATGGACATAATTCTAGAGATTTTTCTCAGCGCCAGTTGTCCAGCCATTTAGGCTCAGTTTGTGTTCTCTCCATATTGATGCTTCAGGAGTTGCTATGACTATAGTGAGACCGGCTACTAGTCTAGGGAGTGTCCCTGACATAAGATTCTAGTCATTCAGCTTATTTAGATCAACCCCGTGATATTATGACATCTTTAGTACAGATAGTACGCGTGGTGCCTCAATCGATGATTCAGTCAGTTGGTCCGAGTTGGACCAGTTTAAACTTATTTTCCATATGCCCATCAGGAAGGTGATTGTGGATGTCACCACAATTGGTGTGATTTTATTTCCCATATTTATCTTTTATTATGTGTATTGGGGTTTTTTTTTCATACTCATTGATGATTATATGCCTTGATGAGTTCATATTGATTATTATGTGCCTTGTTATTGAATTCATGATCATATGACTACTCCCGTGGTTTATTTTTTATAGTAGTCGATGGAGTAGATTTGTACTGATATTTCTTATTATGAATATAGAATTTGGGTTTGAGTCCCATTTATCTTGGCACATTAGCCCTATTGTGGCCTTTGAGTAGTACATGATATTGATCTTCATTTTGGTACTGATACCACCAGGTTTTGGGATTCGTCTATGTATTGATCTTTATTTCATATATTCCACATTCTTTTTCTTATGTTATTGAGTAGTCCGTTACTAGACGTTCCGGATTACAAATTGGCTTGCCTACTGGTGGATTATGGTAGGCGCCATCGTGACCTGAAAAGTTGGGTCGTGACATTATTTCTGAGTGTACGAATGCTAGCACACAAACTTCCCCAGAGATGTTGGATATAGTCTACAAAAGGATTACCATCCAAGGATTCCTAGCAGTTGATCTAATGAAAGTGTTGGCAGATTTTCCGTTGAAAACAGTTGAGTACCTCCAAGGGGAACTTCAGACCATTGAAGATTTATCACAAGGTGTTGAAAGCATTCCCTCTGCTTTTATTGAATTGTTCAATGGTGATAATATAGGAAAAATAGATTGTTTTAAAGTTGCAGATGAGTGAATTAACAAAAGTTGCCTATTTGTTCATGAATTAACAAACAATATCTCATATTTATTTTCGTCAAGTTGAAATCCATTTTAAAAAAATACATTTTGTGCATAAAATTAATCTTATGTTTGCCAAAGTGGCTAAAAATTAAATTGATATATATAACTTAAATTGATTCATGGGAATTCTTGTTAAAAAAAATTTTAAATGATTTTTTTGTTTGATACACTTGTCCCCTTGTATCATTTATGAATGATCCAGCATGGTGATTTTGGAGACATTATATACATGTTAGGGTACTAGTCGTCTCCTGCATGACCAAGACTATAAAAGTAAAATATTATTTTCACATAAGGTGTAAAAACAAGTCGTATGCCATTATGAAAATGGGTTCTCATGGTCATGGTGTCATGTGTTGTTGTTTGTACTTTGAAATGCCTATAAAAGTTTCAGCAGTCAGAATTTTGTCAAACTATTCCTTGTTATTGCGGAAACATTTCATGACACAGAATACGATGACAAAATTAGGTATTTCTCTGGTGGATTCAAAATACAAAAAAACAATCACATGAAGAAGTCAAGAGCAACCAACATCTATCTCTCTCTCTCACACACATATATATATATATATATATATATATATATATATATAAAATCACATATACTGAGAGGATTAGGCAGAAAATTCATTGGCATCAGAAATGAATTGTATCCAACACTAGAAAAAGTAGCAGCTGAAGTAATGGATGGTATCCAACACTTGAAATGCTACACGATTATAAAACTTAGTCCTCAAATTGGATGTATAAACTTTAAATGAACTAGACCCATGGACACTTGGTTGAAAATGAGGACAAATGGGAGCAAGGACACGGAAGGAAAGTTTGATTAGAGGCATCCATAGAAACGAGAATGGAGTGATGGTTATGGATTCCATAGATCTATTTGACAACAACATCAACTTAGCAGAAGTCAAGGCTACTTTATTTGGTCTGATTTGGTGTAAGAACAATGGTATAATCCATATCATTCTGGAATGCATGTAACGACCTAAAAATTTGATGAAATATGTGTATTTTTGTGTGAAATAACTGTTTTATCTCTCTCCATGGTTGCATTGTGATATTCTAGGGTATGGGAGTGATTGGCATGGTTTCTGATGCATTTTGGTGTCTTTTGTGCAATATTGTTGTTTTTGGAGGCCTTGAGAGCCTTATTATAGATCTATGTGGTTATTTTTTGATCTATGCGATGAATGAATGAATGAACGGACTATGCTAGTAGCTACGAAATATCGATTTTAGGTTAGGTAGACCTTTGGTTCGGGTCCCAATGCACCCGAGCTCATTTTGACAAAGTTGAAAAATTGAAAATATGGGTGTGGGACCAACTTTTGATCAAAATAATATCGGATGGAAAATCCAACTTGGCAAACACGTCTGGAATATTGATTTTACGGTGGTAGCATATTTTGTGTGATTTTACGGCTTTTAAATGTCATTTTGACCCTTGATTTGAAAAATTGTGATTTTGAATTTCGAAGGTCAACTGTGAAAATGATATTTTTTTTTAATTATGATATCTCCATTGAGTTTGGAACAGCGAATTTAGTATAATTACATAGTTCGTTTGCGTATATCGGACTCCAAACGAATCCCCGACACCCCGTCAAAGTCCTTTTTTTTGGACTTAAAAAGCTGATTTTCCAGCTTTACTGGTGCACTATAAATAGCCCCTTTTCTTGCCCATTTTGCTCATTCTTTCACCTTTTCTCTTGATAGTTAAACCCTAAAATAATGTGAGAACTTAAAAATGAAGCTTGAGGTAGCTTGGGAAACTAGATTAACATCTAATTCTTGATTCCATTACGTATTTAAGGCGAGATTCCTTTTCTACTCTAGTTCTTGATTAATTTCTCAAAACCCCAAAAATCGTAGGGCTTGATTTTAAATCCTAATTTCACTCCTTTTCACTTGAATACTATTATAATCTTATAATTACTAACTTTTCATCAATTTAACCCTCAAAACAACTTTGATTCTTGATTTTAATATGGATTTCAAAGATTTTGCTCGGTAAAGCTCAAAAATGGTTTTTCTTTGATTTGAACCTCGTCTTTTACTTGATTTTTCATCTGTAGATTTCTAAAAATATGAAAAACACATTTTTGCAATAAAGTTTTGATTTTGCCTTCTTTTTTAAAAAATCATTTTGAAGGTCCATTTCGACCCTGAATCAAAAGTAGGCAATATGGATATCGTTTGCTTTATTTTGATGCGTAGATTCTGTATTTCTTGGTTTTAGTTGATTTCGAGACCATTCGTGGAAAGTAAAATCGTGGGTTCAAAGTGTAGCAGGATGATGTTAGCATTCGAGGTAGGTTATGGCTACTAGGCTGGATAGTAAATATTGATACAAAATGTATGTTAAGGGTGGAAGATAATCATGAAAAATGGCTATCTATATGTTGTGCCCGTATGGGGGCCAGAATGTGATATAATTATTGAATTTGAGAGATTCTATGATATGTGTAACCGTGTGGGATCTTATGTGATACTGATAGCCTAAAATACATGTGAATAATTATATTATGTTGTTAGAAATCTCTCTCTCTCTCTCTCTCTCTCTCTCTATATATATATATATATATATATATATATTCATACTTTGTGGGAATATGAATCATGTGGAAAATTCATGGATAGTGGAAATAGTGAGTAGATGTTGGCTCACGTGGTTGTGGAATAGTAACATTGTGGTTGGTTGTGGAAATACATCATATGGATTGGTTGTGAAAAATACACCATGTAGATTGGTTGTGGAAATACTCATTTTGTATGGTTGTGAACATTGCATCATCATTCTCATGTCATCATACGCATCATTTCTCTTGTTTATTTTATTGCTTTATATTTACTTGTTGTCATATATGTGTACTTGATTTTGTCTTATGTTATGTATGTGTTTCGTAAATACTGAAAATACTGAAATGCTTAAAATATTGAAAACACTGAAAATATTATAAATACGGAGGTTGTGTGCCAATTTAAAAGTTGTGCCAACCCCAAGGTTGTCAAGGCTGTGTGCCAAACCCAAAGTTGTGTGTCAACCTCAAGGCTGTGTGCCAACTTCATGCATCCTTATCATCATCATCATCATCATTATTATTGTCATCATATACATTGCACTTGCTTTATTATATTTATGTTATGCGTGTATTGCCATATAGACTTGTCATCTATCTATTTGTTCTAGAGCTTGACTTATTAATGTCTAAATATTATATCTTTCTTTATTTGTACTCGATGATCTTGATTATACATGTTCCTCTTTCATTCTACTTGTATGTGATATTATGTATATTTCTATCCCTATCTGGTGTGTTATTATATTATTTTGTGTGGATATTGTAGAATTGTTAGTGCAAATGGTGTGGGCTACTAGTGTGGGATATTTTCTATTTATAGGTGACGTACCCTTAGTGTATATTTTGTATGCTTTATGTACTATTTTGCTTGGTTGGCCTATGATACCTACTGAGTACAAGTGGATCGTACTCACGCCTACTGCACCCTTTCAGTGCAGGTCCTAGCTCGAGTGTACCTCAAATTGGTTGATTTCGAGCGCGTTCAAGTTTACTAAAGGTAGCAGTTGGACAACCATGCATTCGGAGTTCACCTCTATCTTTCTATAGTTGTTATATTTTTATTTGTATTCAGAGATAGATGTTGACCTTGTTTGGATATTTCTAATGTATTTGACTCATGGTTGTATTGGTAGCTCTTATACTGTTGACACTAGATTTTGGAAGTTATGACTACGTTGTTGATTATATTTCTTCTGGATTTATCATACTTATGTGGTTCGGCTTTGTTCTAGAAGCTTTATCTTGGGGGTATTTCTGTTATTTCCCCTTTGTGTATCAGTTTGGGTGATAGGCTTACTGGTTAAGGTACACCGCGACAAGTGTCATCATGATCCTTGGTTTTTAGATCGTGACAAATTGGTATCAGAGCAGTCAGGTTTCATCGGTCTCAATAGTATAAGAATGGGATGTCTAATAGAGTCTCGCGGATTGATACGTAGACGTCCATGTCTATCTTCGAGAGGCTATAAGATGTCTTTAGGAAACTTCTCTTATTTTATTCCTTACCATGCGATGTTTTTTCATATCTTGTGTACTAAGTTGTGTTTGACTCTTTTCACCTAGATAGTGTTGCTTGGGTCCCGTGAGGTCATAGATATGAAGCCTACTTTTGGAGAGAGAATTCAGTCGAGACGAAGAGCCTCAAGTTATGGATAAGCTCGAGGGAGGGGATGAGCCTGTGGTTTAGCCTTGTTTAGGAGGAGTGATAGAGGACTCTTCCCTGAGCCTCGTGTGAGCAGGTTGGAGGTATGGGTTCTACTCTAGTCCTTCAGGGTTTGTCTTCCCTAGTGTTGGAGGGATTATTGATGCATTTGTTGACCCGTTTAGAGGGTTCTCCTTTGGTTTTGCTGGGTGTTCCTCCAGTTTAGAGTGTGGATCCTCATATTACACCTGCTTCTATTTTGGGTAATCCTCATATCATGAGTCCTATCCCTATTTTAGCACTGACATCTGAGCATGCAACAATAACAACATTAACAAACTCAGTATATTCCCACATAGTGGGGTCTGTGGAGGGTAGAGTGTACGCAGTTCATACCACTACCTCTAACAAGGTAGAGAGGCTATTTTCGATAGACCCCCGACGCAAGATAAAAGGCAGTATACAAAAACATCAAAAGCATAGAACATGGTAAAATAACATAGATACGACATCCATAAAAAAGTACATTGCCAAACAAAGAACACCACAATTCCCCTACCCACTGACTATAACTCAACCACACCCTTAGCCATCTATCCTAATATTTTTCCTCCATATCTTTCTATCCAGGGTCAAGTCCTCAGTCAGTTGTAACTACTCCATGTCACATCTAATCACTTCTCTCCAGTATGTCTTCGATCTACCCCTACCCCACTTGAAACCTTCCAAGGCCAACCTCTCACACCTACGAACTGGGGCATCTGTGCCCCTCCTCATCACATGATAAAACCATCTCAACCTCATTTACCGCATTTTATCCTCCACTGAAACCACTCCCACCTTCTCCCAAATAATTTTATTCCTAACCTTGTCCGTCCTTATGAGTCCACACTTCCAACGCAGCATTCTCATTTTTGCCACCTTTAACTTTTGGATATGAGAATTCTTAACCGGCCAACACTTCGCTCCATACAACATAGCAGGCTGGACTGCTACTCTATAGAATTTGCCTTTAAGCTTGGGGGGCACCTTCTTATCGCATAAAATTCTCGAAGCGAGCCTCCATTTCATCCAATAATGCCCCAATATGGTGAGAGACATCTTTATCTATCTCTCTATTCCCCTAACATCTGAGCATAGTGTTCTAAAATTGGGAGTTCAGTCTTCATCTATATTATCTCATCAGGTGGGATCTCATCCTTCTAGATTCACTATGCCTTTTCTTTCTATGAGTACTGTAATATCTTTTGGGAATCAGAATATGTTTGAGAATTTTACTCGTTTTGGTCCTCTTAGATTCAGTGGTGTTGTGGACGAGGATTCCTATGAGTTTTTGATTCATTGCCGAGAGAAATTTTATAATTTGCGTTCATTGAGTTGCATGGAGTTGCTTATATTACCTATCAATTAAGAGATACAGCTAGATAATGGTGGAGATTGATTGTTGGTTGTAGACCTGATGATGATCCTGAGATGTCATGGGATCAGTTTGTCAATGCCTTTCTGGAGAGATTTGTGCCTTATAGTTTGAGAGATCGGATGCGTAATGAGTTTGACTGCCAAGAGCAGGTCTCCATGTCTATAGCAGAGTATGAGGCAGCTTCCATGCCTTGTCCAGATATTCCTATACTAGTATTTTAGCTGAGTCTGAGAAGATTCAGACATTTGTGAAGGCTTTGGATTTCTCTCTTAAATTGGATACATCACAGATGGTCTTATTTGGGGAATCTTTTAGAGTATTGTAGATTAGGCTAAGATGACTGAGGTTATTCTTTAGGTATCTTAGGGAGACACCAAGAAGGTGCACCTTTTTGGTGAGTTTAGAGGTCACGTTTCTCATGGTAGAGATTTTAGAGGTTCTCATGGATATTAGGGTAGGCTAGTGTAGACGGCTTCGTAGAGTTCAAGCAGTGGATCTTTCAGTTCAGGAGTATAGGGTGGCCATTTGGGCCCAATGGTACCTTCTCCTGTTGATGCAGGCCATAGGGTTTTTTATGTATGTTGTGAGGTTGGCCATTTATCCAAGGACTGCCCTCTTCATATGATTAGGGCTACATCTACTTTAGTAGTGAGAGGTAGGGTTACTAGTAGAGGAGCAAGAGATAGAGGTTATGGAGCCCGTGGTGTAGTCATCGGGCCACTCAAGCAGTTGCTGGTCGTGGGAAGTGCTATGCTATACAAGCCAGACCTGAGGCAGAGGCTTCTGATGATGTGATTACAGGTATCGTCCCTATTTATTTCAGACTTTCATCTGTATTCTTTGATCCCAGATCAATTTTATCATATGTATCTATATATTTTGCTTTGAATTTTGATTCTGGCAGTGATCCTCTTGCCATGCCTATTCCTGTATCTACCCAAGTAGGTGATTTTTTTGTGGTGGATAGGGTGTACCGATGTTGTGTTATGACTTTTTCTTGGTGTGAGACTTTAGTGGACTTGCTTATGTTAGATATGGTTGATTTTGATGTTATTTCGGGTATGGATTGGTTGGATCTTTATTATGCCGTCTTATATTATTTTGCTAAGACTATGACCTTATCTTTAAAATCGGGTGTGCCAAGGATAGCTTGGAAGGGTGAGCTTTATTCGGGAACCAAGAGGGTTATCTCTTATGTCCAGGCTCATAGATTAGTTAAAAGGGGATGTTTAGCTTATTTGGATCATATTCGTGATACTAGTGTTGTTTCAACTCTTGCTATGGTTTTTGTTCGTGTTGTCTGTGAGTTTATAATGCATTCCCTATATATTTGGCAGTATATCTTTGGATAATAATATTGATTTTGCCATTTATGTTAAGACGGGCACTAAGACTATTTCTATTCCTCCTTATAGGATGGCCCCAACCGAGGTGAAGAAATTAGAGGATCTGTTGGATGAGGGATTTATCTAACCTAGTGTATTGCCTTGAGGTGCAACTACCTTGTTTGTGAAGAAGAAGGATGGGTCTGTGCGGATGTGTATTGACTACTGATAGTTGAACAAGTTGTCGGTTAAGAATAAGTACCCTCTTCTTTACATTAATGATTTATTTGATCAGTTTCAGGGTACTGCACTATTTTCAAAGATTTATTTGAGGTTAGGATATCACCAGTTGAGGAGACCTTCAGATATTTCGAAGACATATTTTCGGACTCAATAAGGTCATTATGAGTTCTTGGTCATGTCCTTTGGGTTGACCAATTGTAACGCCCCATATATTTTTAAGCTAGAAATTGAACCATCGTTCCTATGTGTGTGAACTTTGGTTCCATGATTTATATTTGAATATATGTGTCATGATTACTATCCTTGTGTGTGAAGTGCTATCGAGGTAAAAAAATTTCATAGGAATCACTTAGAGAAAAGTTGAACTAAAAGCCTTTGATTCGGCAAAATCTTAGAATTTGCTTCTACAAAGGTCAACTTTGAAGGTGTATAACGTTTTACATATGTGGAATTTTGTATCTCAAGACCCACCAAATTATCGATAATTGATTATCTTTCCAACGATACCAATTTCTCCTTAAGCCGATACCCGAGTAAAAAGTTATGACCATTTTCATGAGAAATATTAAGGGTCTGCGACGCAAACCTTAGGCCCCATGTTAGCCTATGTGACGCGGAGGATATGTTTCCTACATCCAAAAGCAACAACCCAAGGAGCATTTAAGTCTTTTCCCCTTGCCCCTAAGTGACGGATTAAAGCCCCAAAAAGGCATTGTTTGCACGCTTCTCATGATATTAACTCATGTAGAAAGCCTCCCCCTCTTTCCAAGAACAAAATTCTAGTTTCATCTCTCAATAACTCAAGAATCTAAGTCCCAATTTTAAGCCTTCTTCAAGAATTTATCCAATTGAGGTATGTGGGGTATTCATCAATGGGTTCCTTTCACCCATTGAGCCCCGAGACCCTCGTTTTGGTTAAATTATGAATTATAATCTAATTTATGATCAAGTTCAATGTAAATCATAAAATCCTCCATGTTTCCTCATTTTTTTACATTCAAGTTATGCTAATATTTTTACTCCATGGGAATCATGATCCTATATGCTTGAAGTTCCAAAACTCCATGTCACGTTCAGTTAACATCATGTAAAAATTCTCAAATTACATTTTAAACTGTATAAACATGATATTTTCACAAGGTTAACTCATTCCCATGTTTACATTCATGAAATTTATCAGAATATTGAAATATCTCATGTTTTGGATCTTTGAATTATAATTTTACATCACTGTTTTAAGTGTTGTTATTGATGTTTTGTAATTATTCAGCACTGGCGGGTTATGAACACCCGATACCTACATGTTTACTTATGTTTCAGACCTTTCAAGTAATGAATCAGTCAACTCATGATTTTATTTTTAAACTCAGTTTGTTATGATCATGTTTAGCACTATTAGTTTACATGTTTATAATTACTTCAGAATTTGTATGCTCTATTGTTTTCAAAATACCATGACCTGACCTTATTAGTTATTAGTGCATACACAAGTTTGTATTTTAGTATCTTTCAGTTGGCAGTAAGATTTAGCACCGAGTGGGAAGTGTGGGTTTAACGCATCCTACTTCCTAAAAACTACGTGCCACCATCGGTTTAGGGGCCTCACCAAAGAGTGTTTCCCTTTTCCCAATATAAGCTCAGTTTAATAATCACTCTAGTTTAGGTTTTACTCTGATGGCAACGATAGAATAGTCCTCCTCAATGTGGGTCAAACGTTGGACTCCGTCATAGCTCATATAGTTTATGTCAGCCACAGGATAGCTCCTGCAGTTTCAGTCAATAATCAGTCTATTTAAGTTCAGGTTTGCTTGACTAAGTAATCAGATTTTAGTAATTATTCAGTCAATTTTATATATTATTCAGTTATTCAGATCATGTCATGCATCCTATACTTGGTCTTGCATTCTCAATTTTACATGTTCATGTTTTCATGCTTAGTATCAATACATGATCCTCAGTTCAGTTTATAGCATGTTCAACTTTACAAGATATTTATATACAATATTCATGTTTCTACCGCTTCCCAGCTTACAGAATTATTTTCAGCTTATGAACTTATAAATTTCACTATGACTTACCATTTTCATGTAAAACCATGTTTTAAATGCATATTTAGGTAAATAGCTTATATCCCCAGTTATGAAGCATGTTTTAAATATTCCATGATTTAATGCATGTGTTCATATACTCAGTACATTCCAACGTACTGAACACATATGTGCATTTGAGGCTACATTCCTTCATAATGTAGGTACCAGATGTAGTCCACACATCAAGGTCAAACAATTCTCAACATTTAGCCAACATGTGATGAGTTCCCTTATTTCGGGGACTCTAGTCCATTGCAGTTCATGTGTTGTATTTTGAGTATCCATATGTATTGATTAGTAGTAGTTGGAGGCATGTCCCAGCTATCTATAGTTAGTATAGTAGAGGCTTCATAGATAGTCAGTCAGAGTCATGATGTGTAATTCAAGTTCTTTTTTCAGTTTTATCATATTGTAAACTTTATCAGTATTATAATTATTTAGATTTTTTCATGATTATGTTACCATTCAGCAAATTTAGCTTTTATATACAGTATAAATCAATTGCTCAAGCAGTATGCTAATACATTAGTTAGCTTGGGATCACATGTGGTTCTAAGCGCCATATTATGACCAGGGGGTAGTCTCAGGTCATGCCAAACTTGGTATTAGAGCACAGAGTTCAAGTATTCTAGGGTTTCTATGAAGTTGTGTCTAGTAGAGTTTTATAGAACGGTACGGAGACATTTGTACTTTTCTTCAAGAGGTTACAGGGCATTTAAGAAATATTTCCCTTCTTTCATATCTCAGATCATGCTGTAGAGATGTTCTCTATGAAAGTTATATAGATTCTCGCCTTTCTCTATTTATGCTAACTCTACATTAGTTTTGAGGTAACAGAAACAGTCATGTTCAAATTCCTACAGATAAAGTTTTCTCAGACAGTTATGGGATTGCATCTGGGATTAAAAAGATCCCAACAGTGCCCTTATGTTCTATTCTTTGAAAGTTTTCATTCTTATTCATGAAAATCGTGCACTAAGCTAAAGTTATATGTGCCCTCAGATCCCTTTTCAGAATCCTATGATAGCATATGACCTAGAGTTAAAAGCATGAACCAGAAGTTTAGAAGAAGTAACATGGGGATAATGTTTATCTAGATTTAGTAGATTCTGTATCCATGAGGCTAGTTGTATGAAAGGTGAATCAGTAGACTTGAAACAGTGCATGTAAGAATTTAAGTTTGTTGATTCAAAATTTAGTGTGATGATGTGGGTATGATCTACAGGTATACCCAAGGTGATATGGGATTGTATTATTTCTAATTTTTTAAAGAATGTGTGCGTATATAGTACCCTTGAGTTGCTGAGTACGAATGAGGATAGTTATTTAGCATATGGTGTTCTTACCAGCTAAGTTATGGGTTGTAGGTCATGATAATGGGTATTTTGGTTTAATGGTAATTCTCATGGTTTAGGGAAAAAAGAGTTTAGAGACGTGATATTAGTAAGCTATGAGTGAAAAGATATAGATTATGGGATTAGTGAGACAAGTATATCGTCAAGAAGGGTGTAAGTATTGACGATGATTATTGAAGCCAAAGAAAGTTAAGGAAAGTACATATTAAGGGAATGTTCAAGAATGAAGTTCATATAGTTCATTAAAACATTGGGAATATCCTTGTTAAGTGTTAGAACTAAGTTTGAATCTTGGATGACTGAGCTAATAGAAAGAAGAGTTGAAATTCTAGATGTTGTAAACTCATGGTATGGTGATAATCCTTAATATTCTAAGTTATTAAATGTTTAAGTTGGTATATAATGATTATTTGGGCTATAAAAATTTAAGAGTTGTATCTTAGAAGGAAGTATTAGCAGTGGGTTTTACACTTTTAACTGTAGTCTTTCAGAGTGAGTTTATTATTTACGCATATTATTATATCTCGAACTCTAGAGTAGAGTAGTTGCAGTTCAGTTTAGATTTTATTATAGAGGTCCACTGAATTACAATAATGGCTTAAAGCTAAGGGGGAGATGATAGAACAAGGAACTAACTCAGGTTCTCAGATTCTGGTAGTGATGTCAGTATATTATAGAGCAGCAGTTGGGGAGGAAGATACCCAACCCATTCTTATCTCAGTGCAAATTTTGTACTTCACTCATCACAATATCTACTCATGCCTTGCAATTCAGCTCTAGGATCATAACTTATATTTATGTATTTTCCATAGAATCATGTACGTTTGTAGTTTCTAGTATAAGGAGTTCTACTTTACTCAACAGTACGAATCATATTTCTTGAATTTATGAACTCCAAACTCAGGTCATGCAACTCAAGACTCATGCACTCATTCTTTACAGTATGCTCAGTTCCCATAACTCATAGTGCACTCTTAATAATGACCAATGCAATTCAGATTATGTCATGTATGTCCTCGGTTTAGATCTTTTTGATGAATTCATGTCATTGATACTCTATTCCTTAGGCCTCAGTTAAGTGTCAAATTACATATAATATCTTTTCATGCTTCAGGATCTCATGTTCTAACCTTTTAGTGACCTCTTCTTATAAAATGATAGCGGTGATGAGTAATTGTTTAGACAGGAGAGAGTAAATATTTCATGTTGGGGAAAGATTGTTGTATACTTGTTTTATCTAGGGCTATAAGTGTGAAGGAAGATTGAGGTAAAGATTTGGGTATATGTCATGGTTAGTCGAGAATTTCATGTGTGTCTTCTTAAGAATAGTGCAAGAAAGTTGTTATTGATAGAGGTTTAGTAGAGGTTTAGAGAACATGACAAAGATGCTTTTATGGGTGTTTGCCTAGTAGTTCGCATATGGTTATAATAATAGGTTTGAATGTCATGTTGGTATACAAGTGGATGGGTGCATTGTGCTCTAATGAATTCATTGTAAGAGTTTGAATTTAGTTGTTGAAGTTGTAAGAAGAATTATTCTTGAGATGAGAAGTTATGAAAATGCATGGGGCATTAAATTCATGGTTCAGACTAATATTATGGTGTTATGTGTAGTACCTTGTGATTTTGAGTTAGGCTTGAACATGGTGAAAGTATGTAGATCAAATCAAACTTTGGATGGAGTAGTTATACGTACCCATTCGAGTATTTAAGGAGCAAGGCTAAGCTTGAATTGGGCAGTTGCATTGCCTATGGCCTAGTAATTCTATCCTAGCTTATGTTCCATGTTACAGAGTTATAACCATATTAAGATTCCTTACTCAGATATCTTATTTAGATAATGCCAAAAATTCCTTTCTCCCTAATGTTATTAGAACTTCTTAGTAAGAGTGTTGAAAAAATACTCCAGTTAAGTACTTGCTTTTAGTATAAGTTAGTTCGTATAGCCAGAAATTCAGATTAGCAATCAGACAGATAAGCTTCTATGATTTTACATCTTTCCATCTAGTTTTACTATCGAAAATTTCATCAATATGGCTATTCCATAAGGTAATTGTTCATATACAAGTAAGTTGCGAACTCAGTTTAGTACCAGCATCATGTTTTAGATTCAGCTATTTAGTCATAACTCAATACATAAATGTTCAGTCCATGATCTCAGTTTCCCAAGTATTCCAGCTCATATATTATGATACACATCGTACGACCTTGATCTCGTTGACTTATGATTCGTGTTTACATAATGTACTTGGCGATTCCATGATGCCCTTTTCTTTTGATTCCTATACAAGTCTTATTGAGGATCAATTCCTAATGAGAAGTTACGTACTTTATTCCATCCTTAGTAACTCTTGGAATTTTTTTGTGTCAATAATCATTTCGCAGTTCTATATGTAAGTTCATATCATGAACATTTCAAGTGAGTTCTAAACTCTCACCATGAATCAGCTCCTTATAGAAAATAAAGTTAACTCAGCTCAGAAACTAGTTTCATGATAAAGTTATAATGTTTCAGCTCAGCTATATCCTTCATTACCATACATGTCATGTGTACATCATTCCATACTTATAAGACTTCAACAAGTTCCTATCCATCATTCGAGGACGCATGATTCCGAGAAGGAGATATTGTAACACACTATATTTTTTTAAGCTAGAAATCAAACCATCGTTCCTATATCTGTGGATGCTAATACCATAATTTATATTTGAATATATGTGTCATGATCATTATCCTAGTGTTTGAAGTGCTATCAAGGTGAAAAATTTTCATAGGAATCACTTAGAGCTAAGTTGAGCTAAAAGCCTTTGATTCAACCAAATCTTGGTATTTGATTTTACAAGGGTCAACACTGAATGTGTATAACATTTTAAATATGTGGAATTTTGCATCTCAATACCCACCAAATTATAGATAATTTAATTAACTTTCCACCAATACCAATTTCACCTTAATCCGATACCGAGTGAAAAGTTATAACCATTTTTGTGAGAAATAGTAAGGGTCCATGATAGTTCCGTGACGCGGACCTTAGGCCCCATGTTAGACTTTTCTATAGGGAGGATATATTTCCTACATCCATAATTAACAGCCCAAGGGGTATTTTAATCTTTTCCCTTTGCCCCCAAGCACCCAAGTGATGGATTAAAGCCTAAAAAGGGCATCAGTTTCCCACTTCTAATGAGATTAACTCACGTATAAACCCTTAACCTCTTCCCAAGAACAAAATTCAAGTTTCATATCTTAAGAACTCAAGAACCTAAGTCTCAATTTCAAGCCCTCTTCAATAATTGGTCCAATTGAGGTATGTGGGGTATTCATCAATGGGTTTCTTTCACCCACTGAGCCTAAAAACCCTCTTTTTGGTTAAATTATGAATTATACTCTAATTTATGATCAAGTTCAATGTAAATCATGAAATTCCTCCACGTCCCTCATTTTCTTACATTCAAGTTATGCTAATAGTTTTACTCCGTGAAAATCATGATCCTACATTCTTGAAGTTCCAAAACCCCATGTCATGTTCAGTTAAAATCATGTCAAAATTCTCAAATTATGTTTTAAACTGTATCAACATGATATTTTCCCAAGGTTAACTCATTCCCAGGTTTACATTCATGAAATTTATCAGACTATTAAAATATCTCATATTTTGGGTCTTTTAATTATGATTTTACGTTACTGTTCTAAGTGTTGTTATCGACGTTTTGTAATCATTCAGTGCTGGTGGGTTATAAACACCCGATACTTATATGTTTACTTACATTTCAAACCTTTCAAGTAATGAGTCAGTCAGCTCACGATTTTATTGTTAAACTCAATTTGTTATGATCATGTTGAGCACTATCAATTTACATATTTATAATTACTTCAAAATCTGCATGGACTATTATTTTCAAAATACCATGACCTGAGCTTATCAGTTATCAGTTCATACACCTGTTAGTATTTCAGTGTCTTTTAGTTGGCAGTAAAATTTAGCATTGAGTGGAAAGGATAGGTTCAGCGCATCCTACTTGCCCAGAAACTACGTGCCACACTGTAAGTTTAGGGGCCTCGCCAAAAAGTATTTCCCCTTGCTCAATATAGCCTCAGTTTAATGACACTCCAGTTCAGGTTCTACTTCGATGGCAAGGATATAAAAATCCTCCTCAATCTGGGTCATACGTTGGACTCTATGATAGTTCACATGATTTTTGTCGCTTACATGATAGCTCCCATAGTTTCAGTCAATAATCAGTCTATTTCAGTTCTGGTTTGCTTGACCAAGTAATCAAATTTTAGTTATTTAGATCATGTCAATACATGCTATACTTGGTCTTTCATTCTCATTTTTACATGTTCATGCTTTCATGCTTAGTAGCCATACATGATCCTTAGTTCAATTTTACAACATGATCAGCTTTACATGAGATTTACGTGCAATATTTATGTTTCCACTGCTTCCTAGCTTACAAAATTTTTTTCAGCTTATGAACTTATAAATTTTACTATGACTTACAATTTTTATGTAAAACCATGTTTAAGATGCATATTTCAGTAAATAGCTTATATCCTCAATTGTGAAGCATGTTTTAAATATTTAGTGCATGTCTCTATATACTCAGTACATTCCAACGTACTGACCATATATATGCATTTATGGCTATATTCCTTCATAATATAAGTACCAAATGTAGTCCACACATCAAGGTTAAATAGTTCTCAGCATTTAGCCAGCAGGTGATGAGTTCCTTTATTTTGGGGTCTCTAGTCCATTGCAGTTCAAATGTTGTATTTTGATTATCCATATGTATTGATTAGTAGTAGTTGGAGGCATGTCCCAGATATCTATAGTTAGTATAGTAGAGGCTTCATAGATAGTCAGTCAGAGTCATGATATATAATTCAAGTTCTTTTTTAAGTTTTATCATGTTGTAAACTTTATCAGTATTATAATTATTCAGATTTTCTCATAATTATGTTAGCATTCAGCAAATTTAGCTTGTATATATATTATAAATTAGTTGCTCAAGTAGTAAGCTAGTACATAGGTAAGCTTGGGATCACTTATGTTTCTTCTAAGTACCGTGTTACGACTAGGGGGTAGTCTCGGGTTGTGACACCAATGCCCCTGTCATGTTCTTGGAGTTGATGAATCAGGTGTTTTGACCGTATCTCAACTCCTTTTTATTGTATTTATAGGTAATATCTTGATGTATTTCAAGAGTGAGGATGAGCATGAGGACATTTGTGAATTGTGCATCGGAGATTGAGGAATGAGAAGTTGTATACTAAGGTCTTCAAGTGCAAGTTTTGGTTGAAGTCTGTTTCTTTCTTGGGTCATGTAGTGACTAAGGTGGGTATTATAATTGATCCAGCCAAGGTTGCAGTGGTTTGTGATTAGGCTAAACCTACTTCGGCTAATGAGATTCGAAAATTTATTGGATTAGCAGGTTATTATAGGCATTTTGTTGAGAGTTTCTCTTCTATTGCAACTTCTTTGACTAAGATGATTCAGAAAAAGATTTCTTTTTAGGGTTTGATATTTGTGAGACAAGCTTCCAAAAACTCAAGAATTTATTGATTTTTGCCCCTATCTTCACTTTGCCCAAGGAGGGCATGGGTTTTATAGTGTTATGTAATGCTTTAGGTGTTGGATTAAGTGCTTTGTTAATGCAGGATGGCAAGGTGATTGCTTATGCGTCTCATCAGTCGATGCCTCATGAGAAGAATTATCCTACCCATGATTTGGAGTTGTGTGCGATTGTGTTTTCTTTGAATTTGTGGAGACACTACTTGTATGGAGTCCATTGTGAGATTTTATTAAATCATCATAGCCTTCAAAACTTCTTCACCATCGAGATCTTAATATAAGATGAGATGTGTTGGATTTTATGGCTCATCGCCTATGTTGTCAGCAGGTAAAGGCCGAGCATATAAGACTTAGTGGTTTGGTTCAAAGGTTAGCCATTCCCGAGTAGAAGTGGGAATGAATCGCCATAGACTTTGTGACTGGTTTACCTTATACATCTCATGGCTCTGACACTGTATTGGTCATCGTGGATCGATTGACCAAGTCAGCATATTTTATCCTGGTTCAGGTCTCATTCAGTGCTGGGAGGTCGGCCAGTATCTACATTCGTGAGATTGTGTGTCTACATGGTGTGCCGGTGTCTATTATTCAAATTAAGGTTCTGTAATCACATCTCACTTTTGGAATACTTTTTAGGATGAGTTGGGTACTCGGGTTGATCTTAGCATGGCATTTCACCCCCAGACTAATGGTCAGTCAGAGCGGACTATCCAGGTTTTGGAGGATATTCTCTGTGCTTGTGTGATGGATTTTGGTGGCTAGTGGGAGCAATATTTAGCTTTAGCGGAGTTTGTTTACAATAACAGCTACTATTCCAGTATCAATATGGTTGCTTTTGAGGCATTGTATGGTAGGCATTATCGCTCGCCAGTTGGTTGGTTTGATATTTCTATGGTCATACCTCGAGGTACAGACTTGCTTTGTGATTTCTTAAATAGAGTCTAGATCATTCAGGATAGACTTAGAGCGGCTCAGAGTAGGAAGAAGTGTTATGCAGATGGTAGGCTTCGTGCCTTGAGATATGGTGTTGGTGATCCTATTTTTCTTTGAGTTTCACCCACGAAGGGTATGATGAGGTTTAGGAAGATGAGAAAGCTTAGCCCCAGGTATATTGTTCCATTTGATATTCTTTGGATTGTTGGTGATGTGGCTTATAAGTTAGCTTTGCCTCCAGATTTATTAGTTGTTCATCCAGTTTTTCATATCTCTATGCTTCGCCGTTATATTCCTTATGAGTCTCATATCATCCGTTGGGATTCAGTTCATCTAGATGAGTGATTGTCTTTCGTTGAGGATCCAATCTCTATTTTTGCTAGGGATGTTAGGCGGTTGCACTCTAGAGTTATCCCTGTGGTTAAGGTTCAGTGGTGACATCAACTTGTAGATGAGGCTACATGTGAGGTCAAGTCTAATAAGCATAGTTCTTATCCCCAGCTCTTCGTTGATTCAGGTATTCCTTTTCCTTAGTTCAAGGACGAACTAGATTTTAGTGGTGGATGATGTAATGACCTAAAAATTTGATGAAATATGTGTTTTTGCATAAAATGACTATTTTATCCCTCGCATTAATTGCATTGTGATATTTCTAGGGTGGGGTGAAAGGGGGATTGGCACGGTCCTTGATGCATTTTGGTGCCTTTTGTGCGAGATTATGGTTTTTAAAGGCTTTGAGAGCCTTATTATGGATTTGTCTGGTCATTTTTTGATTCGTACGATGGAAGGCTGAACGGACTGCGCCAGAAGTTCCGAAATATCGATTTTAGGCTAGGTAGACCTTTGATTTGGGTCCCAATGCACCTGAGCTCATTTTGACATATTGGTTAGAAAGTTATAAAATTAGAAATTTGTGTATGGGACTAACATTTGGTCGAAACGACCTTAGATAAAAAATCTGACTTCACCAATGCATCTGGAACATCGATTTTAGGGTGGTGCATGTTTAGTGTGATTTTATGGCTTTTAAATCTCATTTTGATCCTTGGTTTGAAAAAATATAATTTTGGTTTTTGGTGGTCAACTCTATAAAAATGATAGTTTTTTAAAAAACTCATATCTCCATTGAGTCCGGAGCATCGAATTTAGTGTGATTACATAGTTTGTTTGCGTATATCAGACTTCGAACGAATTTCAAACACCCCATTGAAGGCCCCTTTTTTGGACTTAAAAAATGATTTTTCAGCTTTACTGGTGCATTATAAATAGCCCTTTTCCTTGCTCATTCTTTCACATTTTCTCTTGAGAGTTAAACCCTAAGATATGGGAGATCTTAAAAACTGAAGCTTGAATGAGCTTGGGAAACAAGATTAACATCTAATTCTTGATTCTATTACGAATTTAAGGTAAGATTTCATCCTTTTCTACTCTAATTCTTGATTAATTTCTCAAATCCCTAAAAATTTTAGGGCTTGATTTTAAACTCTAATTTCAATCCTTTTCAACAACAACAACAACAACATACCCAGTATAATCCCACCAAGTGGGGTCTGGGGAGAGTAAGTGTACGCAGTGATACCACTATCTCAAATCAGAGATAGAGAGGTTGCTTTTGATAGACCCCCGACCAAAAATAAAACAATCTAATACAAGATAAGGAGTAGTAATAGAACAGGATACAATTGAAATTAACATATTCAATATTATCAAAGGCAAGATACTCCAAGTATACACCAAAACATACAACATCCTAACTCAGATTAACCTTCTACCCTAATTCGCCTCCTCCACAACTTCCTATCCAGGGTCATGTCCTCGGTAAGCTAAAGCTTCCCCATGTCATGTCTAATCACCTCTCTCTAATATATTTTAGGTCTACATCTACCTTGCTTGAAACTATCCCTAGCCAACCTCTCACACCTCCATACTAGGGCATCCGTGCTCCTCCACATCACATAACCGAATCATCTCAACCTTGCTTCCCTCATCTTGCCTTCCATCGAAGCCACTCCCATCTTATCTCAAATAACTTCATTTTTAATCCTATATTTTCTAGTATACCGACATAGCCACTGAATCATTCTCATCTCTGCTACCTTCATCTTCTTGATGTGGGTCTTCTTAACAGGCCAACACTTCGCCCCATACAATAAAGGCGGTCTAACCACTACTCTATAGAACTTGCCTTTAAGTTTGGGAGATACCTTTTTATCACATAAGATACCGGAGGCGCGCCTCCATTTCATCCACCCTACCCCAATTTGATGAATGACATCCTTGTCAATCTCTCCATTCTTTTGAATCATCGACCCTAGATACATGAAACTATCTCTCTTACCAATAGAATAAGTGTCAAGCTTAACAACCACATCGGACTCATGAGACACCTAGCTGAACTTACACTTTAAATATTCCGTCTTAGACCTACTCAATCTAAACCCTTTAGACTCAAGAGTTTGCCTCCAAACTTCCAACTTAGCATTAGCTCCACTATGAGTCTCATCAATCAAGACTACATAATCTGCAAAAAGCAAACAATAAGGCATCTCATCCTGAATGTACTGCATCAAAACATCCATCACTAAGGCAAAAAGAAATTGACTAAGCATTGATCCTTGATGGAACCCCATCAAGATAGTAAAGTGCTCCGAGTCCCTTCCCCCAGTCCTAACCCGAGTCTTGGCACCATCGTACATATCCTTAATCGCTCTAACATATACTATAGGAACACTTTTAGCCTCTAAACACCTCTAAAGAACCTCTCTAGGAACTCTATCATATGCCTTCTCTATGTCGATAAACACCATACGCAAATCTTTTTTCCTTTCCTATACTGCTCCACCAGTCTCCTGACGAGATGGATGGCTTCTGTAGTCGAGCTTCCTGGCATAAATCTAAATTTATTTTCAAAAATAGTAACAATCCTCCGCAACCTCAAATCTACCACCCTCTCCTAAACCTTTATAATGTGACTTAAAAACTTGATACCCCTATAATTATTACAATCATGAATGTCACCCTTATTCTTATACAACGGAATCATCGTACTTAACCTCCAAGATTTAGGCATGCTCGTCGTCTTGAAAATTATGTTAAATAAACGAGTCAACCACTCCATACCTTCCCCTCCTGTGCACTTCCAAAAATCTACCAGAATCTCATCTGGCCCCATTGCTCTATCTCTACGCATCCTACGAATAGCCCCCTTAACATCCTCAACCTTGATGCACCTACAATAGCCATAATTACGAAACCTCTCGAAATTCTCCAAATCCCCTAACACAATGCTAGTATCCCTTTATTCATTCAGGAGCTTATGAAAGTAATACTTCCATATCTTTCTAATATGACCCCCCCCTCCATCAAAACTTTGCCGTCCACATCCTTAATATACTTCACCTGATCCAAGTCCCGATTCGTCCTTTCCCTAACCTTGGTGAGCCTTACTACTTTTTATCCCCACCCTTACTATCTAACGTTGTGTATAAACTCTCGAAAGCAACATCCTTATCCCCTGTGACCGCCAACTTCACCTCTCGCTTAGAAATCTTATACTCCTACCTATTCTTCCTTTTATCTTATTCATCCTTGCTCTCCGCCAACTTTGCATACACTCTCTTCTTGGCCTCCACCTTACCCTTCACCTCTTTGTTCCACTACCAGTCCCTTTGGTGTTTCCCTGAACGACCACTCGAGACCCTCAACACCTTTCTAGTTGTCTCCATGATGTAGTTGGCAGTATCGTCCCACATACTATTTATATCCCCTCCACTCCCCCAAGCCTTCCTCACCATCAATGTATCCCTTATATCCAGTGCACTGGCCAAAGTAAACTCCATCTAATACTCGGTTGATCATCCATACCTCTCCTCCTCTGCTCCTTTATGATCTCCAAATCCATCACCAAAAGCCTATTCTAGGAGGAAAGACTCTCACTCGGTAAGACCTTACAATCCTTACAAATACCCCTATCCCATTTCCTAAGGAGCAAGAAGTCAATTTGAGTCTTGGCTACCAAACTACAGAAGGTAACCAAGTGAACCTCCTTCTTGGGGAAGTTTGAATTAACTACCACCAATCCAAACGCCCGAGAAAAATTCAAAAGTGCCACTCCTTCAACATTCCTAACACCAAACCCATGTCCCCCATGCACATCATCATAACCTTTCGAAAAAGACCTTATGTGCCCGTTGAAATCCTCTCCTATGAAAAGCTTCTCATTACTGAGGGCACTCCTCACCATCTCATCCAAATCCTCCAAAAATCTCTTCTTCTCTTCATCATCCAAGCCTACATGGGGTGCATACGCACTAATAATATTCCAAGAAAACCCTCTAATAACTAGCTTAATTGACTTCATCCTATCTTTGACCCTCTTAACCTATACCACTAGCTTCCTAAGCTCATCATCTACTAAAATACCAACACCATTCCTATTCCTCATGCTTCCTGAGTACTATAACTTATAACCATCTACTACTCTCGCCTTAGAACCTACCCATTTGGTTTCTTGGAGACAAGCTATATTAATTCGTCTTTTCCTAAGAATTTTCACTAGCTCTAATGACTTCTCCGATATAGTCCCTATGTTCCAAGATCCTACTCTCAACCTATAGTCATCCTTATCCCCTTTACCCTTTCTACCCTCTGCCCTTTCAACTGCCCTAGTCTAAGCCCCCAACCTCGACCCTGACCCAAGCCTCGCCCGAAGACATGACCCTAAACCAACACCATCAATCACAACAACCACAGACAACACCGACTAATAACACTAAGATCAAAAAGCTTAGACAATAAACCAAAAAAGTACTACCAAGTCCACACGTCAGAACTACTAAGAACAACACAAAAGGCCAAAACACAAATAGGATTAACAAGTAGTACACTATTATGAAATACAGAAATCAACACGCAAATCCTTTTCACTTGATAATATTTTAATCTTATAATTACTAGATTTTCATCAATTTCACTCTCAAAATAACCTTGATTCTTGATTTTAACACGAATTTTAAAGTGTTTACCCGATAAAGCTCAAAAATGACTTTTCTTTGATTTGAACCTTGTTTTTTACTCGATTTGACTTGAATTTTAAGCTATAGATTTCTAAAAATATGGGGAACACATTTTTATAATAAAATTATGATTTTTTCCTTCTTTTTTGAAAATCTATTTTGAGGGTCCATTTTGACCATGAAAAATATGCAATATGGTTATTGTTGGATTTGTTTTGACGCATAGATTCTATATTTCTTGGTTTTAGTTAATTTTGAGATTATTCGTGAAAAATAAGGTCATGGATTCGAAGTGTAGCGGACCGATTTCGGCATTCGAGGTAGGATGGGAACTAATAATGGAAAATGGCTGAGTAGTAAATGTTGATACAAAATAAATGTTAAGGATGGGAACTACTCATGGAAAATGGCTATCTATATGTTGTATTCGTGTGGGGGTCTAAATGTGATGTAATAATTGAATCTAAGATATCATATGATATGTGTGACCGTGCGGGGTCTTAAAAGTGTAAAGACCCTTAGAAAATTGATTCGAACTTTTTGCCCTTCATTAAAACACTCTACAATAGACAAAATAGTCTTTTCACTTTTTTTAATTATTATTTAATTATTTTTATAATATTTAGGACTTTAAAATTAACTAAATTTTTTATTGTTAAATTATTAAAATTTTTCTTATTTGAATTATGTAAGAAGTCCTAAAATTAAAAAAAAAAACATGGAAAGGAAATTTCACAAAACTTTATAACAATTTCTTAACGTAATAGGAGTAATATATATTATAACACGTTATATTCAAAAATTTAGAAAAAAAACCCTAAATCCCACAAAAAGAAGGCCTAAAACTATCCTAAAGTGATTTAAAAAAAAAAAAAAAACGTTCTTTTAACTTTGGTGGTCCTTTTGTTGTTGTTTTTTTGGAAAATTTTGCTTATAATCAAACGGTCGTTTTTAAAAAAAAAAAAACAAAATCCTAAATGTCTATTAATTTTTAAATAGATTTTAATTATCTTTATAAATCACTTTAAAATTAGGATTCCTTTAACCCATTAATTAATGATAGTTATATCTTTATTTATGTTTAGATCTATTCTTGATCCACAAAACCTAATTGAGAAGCTTTTTTTATGAAATTTGGATGTATCTTATGATTGAAGAGACAAATTTGTTTGTGATTTGCGGTCAGTTTTCTAAAATTTTGGTATGTTCTTGAGTTACAATAAATAATTTATCATTTATTATTGATAGACAATTGTTAATCGAGAAGTTGATGCAAGTTTTCTAAAATTTTAGTATGTTCATGAAGTTTCCTTGATAGACAATTGCTCATCGAGAAGTTTCTTTTGTGAAATCTTGATATATCTTATGATTGAAGAGACAAATTTGTTTGTGCTTTGAGGTAAGTTTTCTAAATTTTTAGTATATTTTTGACTTACAATATTGATAGTATCTATGATTAAAGAATAAATTTGTTTGTGATTTGAGATAAATTTTCTAGAATTTTAATATGTTTTTAAAGTTTACAATAATAAAATTATCATGTGTTCTTGGTGGACAATATATTTTTTTTAAAATATTAATGCTATCAATGATTGAAGAGACAAATTTACTTGTGATTTAAGGTAAGTTTTTTAAATTTTAATATATCTTTTTATGTTTATAAAAATAAATTATCATGTTTTTTTATATAAACAATTGCTAATTGAGAAGTTTTCTTTTGTGATTTTAGTAGTTTCTTGAAGTTTAGATAATAAATTATTATGTATTCTTGATATATAATTTCTAATTGAGAAGCTTTTTATGATTTTTATTTATAATAACTCGTATACAATTAATAATTTAAAATTGACTCATCTACAATGTTGACCATAAGAAATTGGTTAGTCATTCTAATTCTATATGAATTTTCTTTTAAAATTTAATTTTATGCAATTATTTCAATTGTGAAAAACTATGGGATACGATCATTATCTATAATCTATAATCTATAATCAATAATCTATATCTATATCTATATCTATATCTATATATAAATCTATAATTTATAATCTATAATCTATATCTATATCTACAATATATTAAAAGTGTGAAAGGCCTTAAAAATGTTGTTTGAACTTTTTGGCCTTTATTAAAAGTCTCTACATTAGACAAAATCATCTTTTCACTATTTTTTCCTAATATTAAGAGTTAAAAATTAATTAAATATATTTATGGCAATACATTTCATTATTAGAAGTCAGCATAATTAATGACAACTAATTACTTTTTTCAATAGTTAATAATTCTAAATCAACTAAATTTGATTTTAGAATGATTTGAAAAAAAAAACTAAAAATAAATATAAAAGCATTAGAATAAAAAAAAATTAAAAAGTACCATTACTGAGAAAGACCATAGAGAGATTGATCATACTCGGATCAAATATGTGATCCTGGTTCGTACTCTCTTCTGATTAATTTATTATGAGTTTAACTTAATATATGCTATTATTCTAATTTCTATCATTTATATGTAATTATATGTCTAACTTGATCTGGTAGAGTAAAAAATAAGATTGGTGTCCCTGCAATATTAAGGTTGGATAGATTATGATCTTTTATTTATTTAAGATTGTAGACATTGTTTTATCATGTATAGAAAGTTGTATTCATTGTGGAAAGAGAGCATGATGTATTTGTTAAAATTTTACACTTCATTAAAAATCTTCACAATAGATAAAATCATTTAATTTTAAATAATCAGACGTTACACGTACAAAGCACGTGTGAACAAACTAATATATATATACATATATGTGTGTGTGTATATATATATATGTATGTATATATATATATATATATATATATATATATATATATATATTGTGGGCATATGAATCATGTGAAAAAATCATGGATAGTAGAAATAGTGAGTAGATGTTGACTCCCGTGGTTATGGAATAGTAACATTGTGATTGATTGTGGAAATACATCTTATGGATTGGTTGTGAAAATACTCATTTTGTATGATTGTGAACATTGCATCATCATTTTCTTATCATCATTTCACTTGTTTGTTTTATTGTTTCGTATCTACTTATTGTCTTATATGTGTACTTGATTTGTGCCGTATGTTATGTATATGATTTGAAAATACCGGAAATATGAAAGTTGTGTGCCAACCTCAAGGTTGTGTATCAAACCCAAGGCTATGTGCCAATCTTAAGACCGTGTGCCAAACCCAAGGCTATGTGCCAACCTCAAGGCGATGTGACAAACTCATGCATCTTTATCATCATCATTTATATTGCACTTGTTTTATTGTGTTTATGTTATGCTTTTAGTGCCATATTGACTTGTCATCTATCTATTTGTTCTATATCTTGACTTGTTAATGCCTAAATGTTTTATCTTCCTTTATTTGTACACAATGATCTTGATTATACATGTTCCTCTTTCGTTCTACTTATTTCGTATCCCTATTAAGTGTGTTGTTGTGTTATTATGTGTGGATATTGTAGAACTGGTAGTGCAAGCAGTGTGGGGTATCATTGTGGGATATTTTTCTTTTGTAGGTGACGTGCCCTTAGTGTATATTTTGTATGCTTTACTTACTACTTTGTTTGGTCGGCCTATGTTACCTACTGAGTACAAGTAGACCGTACTCACACCTACTACGCCCTTTCGGTGTAGGTCCTAGCTCGAGTGTGCCTCAGATTGGTTGATTTCGAACGCCTTTATATTTACTCAAGGTAGCAGTTGGACATTCATGCGTCCAGATTTCACCTCTATCTTGTTATAGTAGTTATGTCTTTATTTGTATTTGGAGACAGACGTTAAATCCTGTGTGGGTATTTCTGATGTATTTGACTCATGGTTGTATTAATAGTTCTTATACTATTGACACCAGGTTTTGGGAGTTATGACTATGTTTTTAACTATATTCCTTCCGCATTTATCTTACTTATGTGATTCGGCTTTGTTCTAGAAGCCTTACCTTGGGGGTATTTTTGTCTTTTCCCCTTTGTGTATCAGTTTGGGTGATAGGCTAACTTTTTAAGGTACGCCGCAACAAGTGTTATTATGACCATTAATTTTTGGATCGTGACAATGCAACTCTCTATTGGTTGTAATATGTTGTCGGAAAAGAGCATCCCTTCATGAAAGATGAATGACACCACACAGTTAAATCAAACAAAGCAAGTGCAAAATTTAACATTATTACAAAAAAGCTAATTAGGTTGCAGATGTATGTTGACTTAATAGATTATATGGAGGTCTAAACAAATATTCTCTTCTATTAATGGACTACCTACCCGACTTTATTTTCATGGAGACTGTCTGACACACACAAGAGAAGAACCCTCTTCCACCCATTTGGTCCTGCCCTTGCCACCATACTTAAATTTTGTTCGTGCAACCAACTTCATATTCAAACCCATCCAAATATTTCACTCAATAATGCACTTCCTGACATGCAAAATTAACGAAAAACACTTGCTCTGTCCATCTGCATAAATTTAGAGATCGAGTTTAGTTGTTTTTCAATTTATAACAAAAGGAGAGAAATTAATGATAATATATTTGATTAAACTTTAACCGCTCATATTTGAAGTTTATGATTAATATGATATCTAATTATATTTAATCTGCAATATAAGTCAACTCATAATGATCCAGATTGACAATCCACAAGAACTTATTCTTTACTCTTTCTTGTATAACTATATATTAAAAGTATTATTTTATAATATTAATATTATTTAATTTTAACATTATCTATTTGACACGGTTTACACGTGCAACGCACGTATCGAGAAACTAGTACTATATAAAAGTATGAAGGACCTTAGAAATATTGTTTAAACTTTCTGCCCTTTATTTAAAGTCTTTGTTTTAGACAAAATTGTCTTTTTACTATTTTCTTAATATTTATGAGTTGCAAATATATTTATGATAAAAAATTTCCTTGCTAGAAGTCATCAGAATTAGTGACAACTAGATGTTTTTTTCATTAGTTTAAATATTCTAAATCAACTAAATTTAACTTTAAGAAGATTTAACAAATCTAGAAATAAAAATAAAAGCGTTAGAATAAAAAAAAAATTAAGAAGTACCAATTCTTTAGAATTTCTAAGTATTTAGTAATAATATAATCAATGATTTTGTAAATATTTGACTTTAAAAACAAGAAAAAAATTTAAATATAGGAAATTATAAAAGAAAATTAATCGTACTATAAATATGGTTCAAATTGACGTATCTCTCTTAGCCTCTAACAACAAGGAAAATATGTACTACATGGAAAACCTGAAATAAAGTGATGATCCATCAACCAATTAAAATTTGTGGTGGTAAAATATATATGTGTTTACGCTAAAATACATGTTTATATTTACATTATTATATTAAATAGTTAAGGATCTTTGAAAAGTGATTTGAACTGTTTGCATTTCATTAAAAATCTCCATAATAGACAAAATTATTTAATTTTAAATAATCAAACATTAGACGTGCGAGACACATGCAGTTAAACTAGTATCATTAAAAATTAGTGTTATGTAGTCATTGGTCCAAGTGAAAGATGACAAAATTTCATTTTATTAATTATATGTTGCTAAGTTAATTTAAAGCCCATAACTAATAATGAAAGAAAAGTATATCTCAGCTATTAGATCAAGTACTTAATGAACATACCAAATTAAATCTAGACTTTATAAAATGATTCTGGCTCATTCATTAGGGTTCTACACGTTTTCGCATCACTGACGGCGCTAGTAACTAAAGTTAGGGTAAAGTGGAAGCTAGTCTTTCAACTAACCCTTTTGCTAAGTTCTTCCACCAGGTACGCCTTCTATAACGAATTTTGTATAAGATTATCATGTACAAGTTTTTATATGTATGTTGATTTATGTGATGGTACAAATATCTATATTGACACATCTAAATATAAAAATAATCTTATCTACTGGGTTAAGGTCTATATATGTGGATCTTCAAATAAAAACTTACAATAAACTAAGTGTTTGACAATAAATTTTGAAAGTAGACTTTGAAAATTTATCTTCAAATATTTTTTTTAGCTAAAATATTTAATCAAATTTTAAAAATTTAATCTTCAAATATTTTTAAATTTTCAAAGTTGTCGAAGATCCATTTTAGAGATTTTAAAACTTTCACTCACAAAGTTATAATTTTTTTACCAAAGGAAAAGCATGTCTAAACATAATTTCAAATTTAAAAATTGTATTTCAAGAACACAAATTTTTAAACTTCAAAATCTATGATTAAATAAGAGTTGATTATAATTATTTATTTTTTTCATTATTAAAAATAGTTCTTAAATAGAGGAAAGAACCCTTAAGTAGCATACCTTAGCTAACATGCATTTTGATGCACAATTAGGTCCTTCTTTTATCACGTCATTAGGCATATAAAAAGCTTATTTTTTTTAATCATTCACCCTACCTACTTTCGAGAGTAAAATCTAATGTATTTGCCTCGACGAATATTATAAATAGCTTTACAATGTTTAAATCATGTTAATTACTTTTCTTATATATTTTACAATCATATTTAATTAAGAGATTGCACTAGATAGTACACATTTCTTGATATATTTAAAATATATGAATAATTCTATTTATTGAATCAAGGACAAGATATATATACATAGACTAGTACAGAAGCCCGTACAATGCACGGGCCCAACATCTATTCTAAATTAATATTATAATAATAACCATATCAATTAACGTGATGCATTTTGAATTTTAAATTTAAATTAATTTATTTTTCAGAGTAATTTTTGTATACATTCTTAAAATGTTTAAATTATCAATTATTTTCATTTATTATTCAAATATATAATTTTATTTCAAAAATTTAATTTACAATAAAAATTAAACTCTACAAATGTATAAATTAGTAATAAGTGTGGGGGGTTTTGGGCCACAGGTGACAAAAGAGTTTTAAAATGAGGTGTAGGTGACACAAGTCTTAATAATTGAGTAGAGGTGACAATTACTTCATTATGGTTTAAGAAAGTTTGGAAAATTTTAAAATAACCCACAAGTTTTTAAATTTACACTTTGATTCAAATGTTAGTTAATACATAATGGGGAACGAAGGGAAAAAAGGCATCTTTTTCTCTCTCCTTATCAGTTGTTATTTTCTCTCTCTTCGCGATATTTGTTGTTCATTGTTGCTGCTACTTTATTCATCATCTTCTGATTCATTATCATCATCTTATATTTCATTATCAACTTCATATTCTTCTTGTGACCATTGTTGTTGTTGTTGTTGTTACCCCAACTGCTACTCTTTGACCAAATTCTTATGTCAAATTTTATTTCGTAAATCACTTTCAACTTTGAAATTTACTTGAGAGGAGACTTTGGTAAGTCAGATTATGCTTTTTAGTTGAATCTGGGTAACTGCTAGTGTGTTGTTTTTTCAACAATAGTTTGCACGTGAACATGAATGCAATACAAGAGCAATCTGTTTAAACAGATTCATTATCTGAGGCACCAGATAAATGTTCTGTTGTAATAGTAGACTCATGTAGGATTTATGTTTAAGGGTTCTAGGTGCCTGTAATATGATTATGAATCGAATAGATGGGTATTCTGTTGCACCAGATTAGTAATCTGGTCCAATAGCTAAATAATCTGTTTCATCAGATTACTAATATGTTTCGAACAACAAAATACAGCTCCTGTCACACACAAAACCTAACAGATAACTCATATGCTCTTGCTATTGATACTGGAATCAAATTATTCCTTAATTGTCGACATGTCATTCGTTAAGAAATAGAAATAGATAGCACGAAAATTAAATAAGAAATAAAAAGTCAAGTGCATCAAACATAATTTTTTATAAAACAAAAAAAAATACATAGATAACAGGACAAAAAAAGCTTAATTATTATTATCATCATTATTAACATCATTATTATTTGTATGGCTAGCTGGCCAAACTTTAAAGGGCAGCAGCAGCGCCCTCCGCAGCTTGCGGATCTCCCACAGCATTCTTACTCTGACGGCGGCCAACTCCCAATGCAGGTCATGAACCTCCTTCAGCAGTTCCCTCATGGCATCTCGTAAAATAGCGACATCCCACACAGGATCAGCCATATCTGAAAAATACATAAGTTGACAAAACGCACACGTAAACACAAAAATAAAGAAAAGAAAGAATTCGAATGTAATGTAATGTAATACAACGTATATTTACACAAAAATCAAGAAAAAAACTTACCAGAGACAGGAAAAAGCTATCAAGTCCTTGAAGAGAAAGTAGTTGAAGGTGTAACAAGAGCGAGGAATAAATAGTGTGTAGTAGAACGAACGATTGAGTAAGGAGGGACCTATTTATTGAGGATTGAACTTGAATGAGTTAGGCAAAAAATCGCAACTATTCACCTCCATTTATTAATGACATTTTTGATTACTGTAAAAAGTTATGACTTAATTAAATTAATCAATATTATGATAAGTCATGACTTTTTAGCTTTATTATTATTAATAATTAGTTCTTTCGAGGAACCGTTATTTTACACTATTTTGGACAACAGATAATATATCTGTTGCATCAGATAAATTATCTGTTACAACAGATATATCATGATTTGCAACAAATAGATAACCTATTGCATCAGATAATATATCTGTTGCAACATATAATATATATATATATATATATATATATATATATATATATATATATATTTAAAAAAATATATTTTTTTCGTGACATCCAAATTTTCTGATTTTTTAATTATATAAATTAATAAAGCAGATGTAAAGGCACAACTATTCACGTCCATTTATTAATGACATTCTTGATTACTGTAAAAAGTTATGAATTAATTAAATTAATCAATATTATGATAGGTCATGACTTTTCAGCTTTATTATTATTTATAATTAGTTCTTTCCAGGAACCGTTTTTTTACACCGACTTGGACAACAGATAATATATCTGTTGCATCAGATAAATCATCTGTTACAACAGATATATCATGATTTGCAACAAATAGATAACATGTTGCACAGATAATATATCTGTTGCAACATATTATATATATATATATATTTAAAAAAATATATATTATCTTCATGACATCCAAATTTTCTAACTTTTTAATTATATAAATTAATAAAGTAGATTTAAAGGCACAACTGTTCACCTCCATTTATTAATAACATTCTTGATTACTGTAAAAAGTTATGACAATTAAATTAATCAATATTATATAGTTCATGACTTTTCAGCTTGAAGATTAGCTTTATAATTATTAAAATAGACAGTTCTTTCCAGCAACCGTTTATTTTTTACACTGAGTTACACAACGGATTATATATTTGTTGCATCAGATAAATCATCTATTACAATAGATATATCATCCTTTGCAACAAATAATTCAACTGTTGCATCAGATAATATATCTGTTGCAACATATAATATATATATATATATATATATATATCTTTTAAAAAAAAATTATCTTCATAACATCTAAATTTTTTTGACTTTTTAATTATATAAATTAATAAAGAATATTTAAAAATAAGAATATTTCTGGTGAGTTTTTTACGGTTTAAATTGTGTTTATCATTTATTTCCTTATTCTTTTCTGTGAAAAAAAATGACTTAATTAAATCAAGCTGGTGGTGACTTAATCTTTCCATTTCTTTAATAACCATTTTTATTAATTGAGTTATAGCAATAGATTGTATATCTGTTGCATCAGATAACCCATCTGTTTCAACAGATATACCATCTGTTGCTATAAATCGACCATGTATTTAAGGAGCTTTTTTTATTTCTTCTAACTGATTCATAAGTCGCAACAGATGAGGAATTTGATGCATCAGAAGCTTTTTTTTTTTATTTGTTTGTTGAACGTGTTTAGACAAAAGTCACAGTCACGACTGTTCATTAACTTTTTTCTTAAAAATCATATCATCATATATATATCTTAATTAAATTAATCCAATTTTGTGACTTTTTTCAAATTAAATAATCTTTCTTTTACGATTATAATATAATTTAGTTCCTTATTATTTATTAACGAACCATTTTTAGGAGAATTTTTCATTATGACCGCATCCTTAACTCCAACCGCCTACATGTTTTGAATAGGGAATAAATAGAATGATAATAAATATTGAATAAGAATTAACAATTCAAAATCGATCAAACCAAACATATACATGGATTTTTTTTAATCCCTTATAGGTAGATCGGATATAAAAAAGGGAAATACATACGCTAAAAGAAAGAAAAAACATAACCTAATTATTATTATTATTATTATTATTATTATTATTATTATTATTATTATTATTACTATTATTATTACTATTACTATTATTATTGTCAACCTGACAATTTTCATCCGACAACAGCAGGGCCCTCCTCAGCCTTGCTCGGAAGTCGGTCAAATCCCTCTGGAGTTCATCAAACTGCCTTTGAAATCCCTGCAAGGACTTGATATGAACCTTTTTGTACGAATTTGGATCTGACATATTAGTATTGTAAGTATAGTAGAATGAATGAGAGTGAGTGAGAGTGAGTGAGGAGGCCGGAGGGACCTATTTATAAATAATTGGAAGGGACTGAACTTAGTCAAACAAAAAGCCACGATAGTTCATATCCCTTAAAAGGAAAAATTACACAAATCCCATATTTAAGACACCATATTACACAATATCTCTTAATGTTTTAAAAAATTACATAAAATCTCAGATTCATATTTACTAGTGATACATATTCTATATGTATCACTGCTTAACATATGTATCACGATTAGAAATTCTGGGATAAAATATAATTAGCAAACTATCCGAGATTTAATATAATATTGCTGAAACTATCTGAAATTTATGTGTTGTGTGTGTTACTTAAATAATACTGGTGACTTTATTAATAAATAAATTAGAAAAAAAATGGATCTAAATACAATATTTTATCTTTTTGTTGTATTTCCGAAAGATAAAGATTGGTAATCTATTGCAAAATATATTCCACCTGTCAGATAACTTACAACATATGGACAATCTGTTGCAACAGATGGATATATCAGTTTGCTTTTCCTTTAGCTGTGGCGTCTGTTGCAACTTGCTAGTCATCTGTTTATTCAATTTCATCGAGAGCAATCGATTTTTCTAAACACTTCTTGGCCAAATTCAATTTTTGCTCTGGGATTGCTTCTCTTTTTTTCTTTGAATCCTTTAACCAAAATAAATTTTTGCTATTGGATTGAGGGCAAAAATTGAATTTGGAGGCCATCTTGAAGGATACAAAGAAAAAAAGAGAAGCAGTCCAAGAGCAAAAATTGAGTTTGGCCAAGAAGTGTTTAGAAAAATCTATTGCTCTCAATGAAATTGAATAAACAGATGATTGGCAAGTTTCAACAGACGCCACAGCTGATGGAAAAGCTAACTGATATATACATCTGTTGCAACAGATTGTCCATATGTTGTAAGTTATCTGACAGGTGAAATATATTTTACAATAGATTACCAATCTGTTTCTTTCGAAAATACAACAAAAAGATAAAATGTTGTATTTAGATCCATTTTTTCTAATTTACATATTAATAAAGTCACCAATTTTATTTAAGTAACACCACACACAACACATAAATCATGGATAGTTTGTGTCAGATGTTGAGTCTGTTGCATCAGATATGGAGTCTGATGCAACAGATATGAAGTTTGTTGGAATACATAACAGCCTTGCTGGTGGTTTGATTTGTTCCATCAGTTGCTCCATCTGTTGCAACGTTAAAAATAGCATAAACTACAAATAACAAATAAAAAACATCAACAACAAAGAAAACAACAACATTTGTTCCAACAAAATCATCAACTACAAAGAAGCATATATCCTATGTTCCAGCACCATCAACAATAAGGGACAAACCTACATGGAGTCCTCCGGATGCGCGAGCACAGACTGAACTCGTATCAAACTTTATACATGTATGTGGAAATAAAGAAAAAAAAAGTATATAATCTAATCGGTGAGCACCCATCAGATCTCTCTGTCTCTCTTAACTCTCTCAATCTCACGCCATTTCTCTCCCTTCTCTCCATCACTGCCGCCTCCGGAATTGACTATCGAACGGCCGGCAACCAACAACTCCACCGCACTACCACCATACGGCAGCCTCCGCCACACCCCTCTCCTCTCTCACTTCTTTCTTCTCTCATTTCCTCACTCCCTAAAAGCCACCATCACCGCCGGCGAGTCCTTCTCCAGCCGCCGCTTCAGCTCGCTGTTCCCTTTTCCCGTCACTCTCCCTCTCTTTTCCCCCCTTTATGTCGGGCCTCGCCGGAGTTTGCCACCGGCGGGCGAATCCCAACACCGCCACCATTTCGGCGACTGCCGGGATCAACCAACAACGAAGCCAATTCCATTGAACGGCGCACCACCAAACTGTAACACAACATAATCAGATCTGGTTGAGTTTAATGTTTTTCATTGAAACTTCGATGGATTTAATATTTGGTCAGCAAAGAACTCTTCCAGTGACAATTCTCATGCTCTATCTACTTAATTTGCTTTATTTTGATGTTGATATTGTTTAAATGGGTTGTTTCTAGCATTTCTCAGTGAATTTTGTTTTCATCTTGTTATGTGACTTATTTTTGTTATTTGTTTTGATGATATGTGTGACTGATTTTTATTTTTCTCTTCCATTCTAATTATTTCATGGCAGTCCATTATCGGATCTAGCCAATTTCTAGTTATTCAGTGACGTTCACAAGTTTAAGTTGAATACTTTATTGTTTAGTATTATATTAATTTGGAGTTATTCTGTTAAGATAATGTATTGATTTTCATGTATTTTTTGTTTTATGTAAGCTTAATCGGTGTGGTATTTCATTGATTTTAATTTAGATCCTACTTATCATTGTTAAATTGGCCAATAAAATTATCACTTGTCTAGATATTTGAGATCATGCCATTACAAAAGACGAATTTTATTTTATCAAAGTTATTATTTTATATTAAGGGCCGACATTTGACCGATGAAGAAATTTCCGTTGATTTTCGAAGCTTTCACAAATAAAAAGATGGATATTACGTATATAAATACGTTATAAAATAAGTATTTCGGGCGATGATGAAATTTTTATAACGACGCAAAATTTTTACAATTCGTATCTTGGCAAGACGATTTAGGACGGTTAATAAATCAGCAATCACTTCGTAGTCATGTTGTATTTAAAATCTAATCTGAGCCAATTTTTGACGGAAAATTGTATTTTTTTGTTTGTATATCAGCATATACATTCTCAATTTATTTTGATAGTTGTTTATTTGTTACTAACATTTTTCTACGAGTGTTGGTATAGGTTCTCAAAATACTCGTCGGAAATGATATTCAAAGAAGAGCTTGAATTTTTGAATTTGTATTTTCTTTTATTCTTATCATTGTATAAATATTAATTATAATAAAATTTTTATTTTTGAACCGTTGGGCGGGGATGTTCTTTATTTATTTATACAATTCTTACCACGTGTTTAGGCAAATTTAGGCTGCTAATATTTATATTAAAATTAATTTATATATTTGATTATATACAACAACAACAAACCCAGTGTATATATTTGATTAAATAATTCAAATTTTTTACACTAAAAAATAATATGTGATTTTTTTCTTTAAAATCAATTTCTTTTTTATTCAATCTTTACCTTTTTTTTTTATATATCCTTATATACTTTTGTTTATACATCTTTACGTGCGTTTATATATATTTTGCAATAACATATGTATTATATTTTTGCATTTGCAAACATTAATTTTTCTTTTTCTCTTTTAGTAATAAACTTAAGTCTGGTCGCGAACCATATTTGTGGATTCTGAATGGTGCCTAACCCCTTTCCTTTAGAATAATTTGAACCCTTATCTAAAATCTAAATTGGTTTTGTAGATTAAATTAAAGTTATACTTGTTAATAATTAAATAGGTTTCCTCATTTTCCTTAAAAATTAGGTGGCGACTCTGTACAAAATTATTTTTTTGAGTTAATAATGTCGTGCGCATTTTTATCTTAGGTAAAATTAGGGTATGACAATTATGATTGAAGTAACGAAGCAGACATATTTTAAATAACTCACAACACCTAATTGCAAGTGATATAGCAAAATTACTATAAACAATACTTGTGAAAAAAATTTAAGTGGGTCTCACATAAGACGTCAAGTTAATTTAAAACATTAAGAGTTAATTTATCATTTTATATCTATTTTACCTTTTTAATTAAAAATTTATTAATTTTTTAATATTTAGAGTAAAATATAATTAACTAGGAGAGATATATAGTAAAATTACGATTGCAACAGCTAAAACAGATATGTTATAAATGTCTATTTTACTTTTTTTTTTATTAAATATTATTAATTTTTAATAAATGAATAACTTACAATAATTAATTAGTAGTGATGGAGTAAAATCACCGAGTAAGAAGTTGAAGCAAACATGTTGACGTTGTGCTGCCTCTTTTCTTCTTATTAGTAATAGTAATATAAGTAATTATACTCAAATATCTTCAAACAAAAAGCTAAAACAAATTAAATACAATTATTTACTTTGTTTTCTTAAAAAAAAATCTCAAATAAGAAAAGAGAATAAGATTTGACTATAGATTTTTTATTAGATTTTAAAAATTTATATTCAAATACTTATTTGACCATAATTTTAAATTAGGTTTTAAAAATTTATTTGACCATAATTTTGAATTAGGTTTTAAAAATTTATCTTCAAATATTCATTGGAAAAAATTTAAAATGAGATTTTGAAAGTTTATCGTCAAATAACAATCATAGATTTGAATCAGAGTTTATAAATCTGTCTTCAAATGGCTTTGACCATAGATTTCATGAAAGATTTTATAAATTTGTCGTCAATGTTTGTTCGAAGTCCCCCAAAATCATCAGTTTTTGAGATTTCGCTCACAAAACTTTATTATTTTTTCAAGTAAAATATATGTCCAAACACAATTTCAAATTTAAAAATTATAACTTCATAAACTCAAATGTTTAAGGTCAAAATCTATATCCGTATAGAAAATTTAAGTAGCACGTCTTGGCTAACATGCGCCTCCACATACAATTAGGCCATTTGTTTTACCTCTACCGGCACATTTTGAAACCCCCAACCCCCAACCCCCAAACCCCTATTCTTTTTAGAGCAAAATATACTTTTCAAAAAATATTGTACTTCCCCTCTATTTCTAAATAAATGTTGTTTTTAGTTTCGACATGCTCAAGAAACATTTTGTTTTGAAAAAATAAAAAATATATTTTGCTAACTTATTCTTATTAAATATTTTTTTAAAAAATATAATTCTTTAGTTTCTTCATTATATAACACTCTCGTTATTTTTAAAAAGATAATTTAGAAGAACGTTATTAATATCCAGAATGGCACTAATTTAGACACATAATTAAAATATTAAAATATTTCTTAATTAGAAACAGTGAGTCTATAAGTAAAAAAGAATTTAATACTACATCCGTAAAAATAGAAAAACAATAATAAGTGCTATGTCTGAAATGAGTATTAAGTAATAAAAAAACACGTAATAAATATTTAATTATCTTAAATATCACTTATTTAAAAAAATTAAAATATCACTTATTTTGAAGTTAGGGAGCATGAAAGTAAAAAGTAAATAAATTAATACAACATTCGTATAAAAAAAAATAGAAAACTCATGACAAAGTAATATATTTAAAATAAGTATTAAATAGAAAAACAATAATAAGTTCTTGATTATCTAAAAAAACCTCTTATTTCGAAAATAAAAAGAAAAAAAACACCGCTTAAAGAACTTTCATGGTTATTATGTAATAGATCTGAACTATTCAGCATAGATATGAAATTTTTCTACTCATGGAAATGGGAGATGTGAGTACTAAGAGTACTCGATTTGAAGAGGTAGATATACCTCAAAATCTTGACTTGTTAAACAAGTGGACTATTCCAAAAGTTGATATAAAACCATTTATGATTATGGTTGGTTTGATAAAAAAATTTCTAAACAGACAACTGAACATTCTTTAACATTAAATTCTTTTGAACAAATAATTCGTTTATTAAATAAGCGAGACATTGATTTGCATAAGAATCATTATAATTTTATGCACATGGGATTGGTTCAAAATGCCTTTAAACCTTTAACTCTTAAAGGATTACCAGAGACATTATTAGCAGCTCTTAGAGATGTTAGAAATCTGAATTTCAGACAGTCTCTAATGGGTTCAATTGAATCCACTGTGGTCTACGGTCCAGTTTATTTCAATACTCAGCCAAATTTATAATTATCTTTGACTGACACAAATATACTTGATGCTTTAACATTAAATGTGAAAACGCATGGTTATAATTATGCGCCTGGATCTGAACTTATTTGTTTGTCATCCATAATCTATTACAGATTATTAACTACTTTAAATCCTCGATGTAAGTTATACGACATCGGATCAGACTATATTAGTTGAGACTAATTTTGCAAGGTCTAAGGTCACCACAAGGAGACCTATTAAATGGGATGGGGTTGATTTTCTCACTACTTGAACCTTAAATTCGGTTATATCTCCAAATCAAGTCACTGATAATTTAACTAATAGTGAATTATCGCATGTGGCTCAAAATCTGGATGGTAGGATTTGTATTCAATTCGATAAAAAGTCTACTGTTTATAATAGACATTCATTCTCCATGCCTAAATTATTACTTTTTATGCATCATATTTCTCCTATAAAACCATTATATGGTCCAGCTAGAAGTCGTGTAGCTTCTTTGCACACAATTGACTCAGCTTCTACAAGATTTGTAGAGAAAGTTAAAGTCAATCCTCGAACAAATATTGTTCAAGATAATGACAATATTTCTGATAGAGATATTCCTACTACTTTTGAAATGAACTTTGATCCGAATGATATTTAATGATTCCACACCAAATCAATTTTAGTCCTGGATCCTAAGCAAGAAATTATATTAAAAAAGAATTTTTTTGATAAAAAATAAAATCAGTTTAGAACTTGATTTTTTGAGACTTATAGTCCTGATGAGATGAATAATATTTCTCAAGAATTCTATGAAATGTGTGCATTGCATAATCAATATGTATTTTGTGCCTTGATTTATAACCACATACTTGCCGTTGTGTGTTAAGGTGCTTGAAAGATCATATTAAGATAATAGTGATAACATTGTTAGAACTGTTTACCCTCCCCAAGCTCCTTTTATTTTACCAAATAATACTGGTATTATCTTTTCTGCATTTCAAAAATTCATTGATAATGAAGTCGCTAAGGTAACTATTGCAGAAATTAATAATTTGATTTCCCAAAATAACTATTTGAGCTTATATATGAAAGCTTTAGGAGAACATATTTCTTCTCTTGATAAAAAGGTCGATGAGTTAACTGATTTGATAAAAAAGACTGAGTATTAGTCCAAACTCTACTGATATTGCTTCTTCTTCAGAAAGTAAGACAAAAGATTTGACGACTAAAACCAGTATTCAAAGGCCCCCTGATAATGAAAGATTTCAACTTAAATCGCGTTTGCATGATTTAGAATAGCTTCTTGATAAAAAGCTTTCTGGTTTAACTATTAGACCCAATTGTAGGGGGTGCGGATAACTTGGATAACTTTAATAGATCTATTATGGAAATTGTAGGGGGTGCGGATAACTTGGGTAACTTTAATAGATCTATTATGGCTCTAATGGATCTATTTTTGTTTGTGTGTGGATATTTCTTAACTTCTTTAATCATTTTTATTTTTAGTTTATTTATTTTAATTTTATTAATGTTCATATCTTGGGGGATGATTATATGGTAATTGATTAAATGCTTTACTGCAATATTTTTTAGTTTTTTCTGTTAGTCTTTGTAATTCTTGTATATTATTTTGAAGGTATTCTAAATATTCTATATCTTTTGTTTCAAAATATTCAATTAAATTGTCTTTCATAAGTATTTCTATTAATCTTATTTCTTCCATATTTTGTTTCCAGTATTTTAAATACTCGTAGTCTATCATTTTATTCTAAAGTAGTTGCTTATTTACTAATTTTTGTGTAATATTCTATTTTGATTGTACTATAATTTATATCTGAATTAAGGTTATTAATACGATTAATTATCTCTCCTTCTTCTTCTCTTAATGAGTTTTTATGTTATATAAACTATCATCTGTACTTTTTTCTAAATTTTCTAAGGTTTTTTTTATCCATATTAATTTTTCTTTTAGATTTTCCATTATTTCTTTGAGTCGGTTTCTATAATTAATTTCTTCATATAGGTTACTTTGGTTTTCTCTAATTTTTATAATATAGTCTAACATTTCTAATCTGTATAATATCCATCTGAGTAACAACTATCTAAATATGAACAGTAGCTTTCATTATATAGGTGTAAGTTTTCTATAGAACTTAATAAATCTTCATTACAATAAAATACCTCTTCGTATATAATTTTTCTTATATCTACTATTTCTATATCTTTAAGTACATACAAAACAAGTATTTTAAATTTATCTACCATTCCATCAGATAAATAGGTAGTCATGCTTTTTCATATGATACTATTTTCAAAATATTCCCTTCAATCATACACATAACAAAATATGATTATTTTAGATTACTATATACTAGATTATTCTTAAATAACATGTTCTTCGGTCACTATTAGCATGGTAATTTGGATACTTTTCCCTTAAACAACGCCTCTACTCTGGATACTCCCCACCACGACTTTCTTGCCTTACCGATTTCACCTTTAGTATGACATAGTTCTTAGGGATTTTTCTCCTTTTCTACTTTGCTAATAAACTTCTTAACATGCTATTTTTGGGATAATTCTACTATAAAGTAACTAATATGAACTTATTTTATCATATCATGATTGTCCGAAATTTATGAATTTAGCTATTCATAATCGTAAATAAATATACCTATTCTGGTAGGTTTGATAATTCTGGGCTTTGTTTATACATAGCTTTTCCTTGGAAATATATCTGCTTTTATTAAATATTCAAAAGTTTGTTTACAAAGGAGGAGGCTTGCTTTCAACACATGAAAGTCTTGCCTTTATCTTGCCGAATGACTTACATATTTATAAGAGAAAAAGAAACTATTCCTACTACTATTCCTAATTTACTCGTTTTACATGTAAACTATTTTCTACTTTACACTTGTCCTATTTGTAAAAGACTTTGCAAAAAATCTTAAGACAATTCTACAAAAAGACAAAATTAATAAAGACTAAAGCTATACAATAATGAAACTTTACCATAGAAAAGTCAAAAAGTTATCAAAAACTAGTAAATGCTATAATAACTTACGTATCTAAAGTCAAGGAAATTGTTCATATGTCATTTTCTTTCATAACTTTTACTATTTTGTCTTCTTTCTCTTTCATTATTGCTCCGTTGATTTTTATCTTCTAGCTGGCGTCTTTATCTTCTTGGTTGATTTTTTTTTTCTAGCCAGACTTTTGGGATAATATTATCTTCTCCATTACATCTCGAACATTGATGGTCTGGATATTTGTGTACAATTATCTTGCAATATCTTGTTAATAATCCGTCTGAAATAAATCCCTTCCTAATTGCTTTTGCAGTAGATTGTTTTTCTGGGTTAAGTAAAGTCATTATTCATTGCCTTACATCTTCCATATCTGTTTGTCGTAGTTCTCTTGAATTTGAATAAATCATTTGATAATATCTTGAATAATAGCTCCATATTAGGTTTCCATTGATATAATTATTTGCTAATTCTTGAATAATTGTAGCTATTACAATAAGTCATTTATTTGCGTAAAAATCAGGTATCTCGATTTTGGGTATCTCTGGCTGCTGCACAATCTCTTCCGGTATAATCATATCTCTGGTTAATCCTATTTTTACAATTTATATAACTGGTTTGATCTCGTCGTATAATATCTCTGCTGGTGCAGTATAAACTTTATATAAAATAGATTTTCTTTGGTTACTCTTTTGTAGGTGGTGAATACTTTATGTAATTCTTCTATAGCTATTAGTTTCTCTCCATCTTGGGTATATACTGTATTTAATAATCCATAGTCGAAACAAGTTTCTATTAAGCTTGAGTTGGTTTTCGGTAGGGCGATTAGCTTGTTGTAACCTTGCAATTTTTGGGTTATATAGTTTATGTTTTGTTCTTGGATATTTGTAGCTCTAGGGTTAAGGTTTAGAAAAGTTTGTACTTTGTAGATATTTTCTATATATCCTCGGGCTATATGGTTATAAGCTTTTTTATCTTGGTTCAAACTATTTTGATATGTGGTAATTTATGGGGGCATGAACAAGGGTCTTTTTGTGCTTTTGGTATAAATGGTTTTTCAAATATCTTATTTATGTTCATGTTCTGGTATCTTTGTCCACTAACTCCTTTGTTTGTACCTGCAATTGTAGATTGATAAACGTTATGGGTTTTATGGAGTGTCCCAACGTCTCCTTTTAACTCTGGAATTTTATTGTCTTCTGATTGACATAGCTATGCACACTGCTGAGTTAGCTGATTCATAGCTTTAGACTTCAGTTTAACTTCATTAGTCTTTAGCTTTTCTATTTCATTACCCATACTGTCCACTTTTATTGAAAGCGTAGTTAGGGTTTTGAGTATTTTTTCTAAAGCATCATCTTCCATTATATCAGTCTGTGTAGCTTTGTCTTGATATGTAAAATGCAATAACATTTTTGTTAGTACTAATTACTTCAATTGTAAATGTAAAATTTAAGATATTCAACACTAGTCTCCGAATTTCTTTTGTTGTAACTGAATTTTGTATTTTCTTTGTTAACCACCAACGTACCTGTGTATTATCTGTTCGTACAATAAATTTGTTGTATACAATATATGGCTCAAATGCTAATAAACATTTATATAATGAACATAATTCTTTTCTATTTGTTTCCCATTTTATTTCTGTTTCATTAAACGTACCCGAGTAGTATCTACAATGATGTTCTAATTTTTTTGCTTCATATCTATATTTAAGTACTCCTCCATAACTATATTCACTAGCATTTGCTTCTACTATACATATAAATTTTTTATTTTCGTCTGGGAATTGTAATTTTGGTAACTCTTTACAAAGTATTTTTATTTTCTAAACTTGTTTTTTATCTTCTTCGTTGTAATTATATTCTATATCCTTTTCAAATTTTTCTGTAAAGACTTTAGGTTTTGTGTTAATTTTTGTATATATTCTCTTACTTGGTTTACTAATCCTAAAAATTATTGTAATTTCTTTTTTGTATCTAATTCTTCTTTTGAATTTATTATTTTTTGTACTATATGTTGCATTTTTACTCCACTTTCATCTATTTGTATTCCTAAAAACTCTATCTGATTTTTCATAATTTTGGCTTTCTTTTCACTTAAACTTATTTCCAATTTTTCTATTATATCTGCAAATTGTTCTAATAATTTTAAATGTTCTTCTTTAGTTTTTGTAAATAGTAGTATATCATCTATGTATACTATACAATTAGGTAATTGTTTAAAATAACTATCCATAAAATATTGGTATCTATCTGGTGCATTTTTATATCCAAATGGTAATACGTTCCATTTATAAAATCCTTGTGGTACCGTAAATGCGGTTAATTCCTTAGAATTTTCATCTAACTTTAAGTGGTAAAATCTCGATTTACAATCAAATTTACTAAAATAATTATATCATTGAATTTGTCTTATTTTTAGTATCTTATTTTGTATTGGATAATTATATGTCATAGTTTTTGCATTTAGGTTTCTATAATCAATAACCATTCTACTTTTTCCTCTTTTATGTTCACTATGTTTATTTACTATAAATACTGGACTATTGTGTTTACTGTTGCTTTTTTGTATATACTGTTTTTCTAATAATTCATCTATATGCATTTTAAATTTTTTTAAATCGTCAAAATTATATGTTAATGGTTTTTGAGTTATTATGCTATTTTTATCTATTAATTCAATTTTTATAGTAGTTTTATGTTTTTCCCACCCTTTTAATGGATCTTCACTATATAATTGTCTTAATTTTTCTTTATTATTTCTACCTTATCTATTGAAAATATAGTTATTTCTTTTTTATTTATCGAAAATATAATTAGTTCTACTGTGTCTTCTGTATTTTTTATATTTTTTTAACTTTTGTGTAATTTTTTCACTTCCTTTTATCCAATCAGTTTTCTTTCTTATTTTATTAATAACTCTTTTTGCCCTTACTTTTTGTTTACATGGGGTTGTAAAACACCAATCTGTTTTAGATATATATGTGGGTATAATTTATCTAAAAATGGCATTCCTAAAAGCATATCTTGTGATGTTAGTTCATAATTATAGATTTATTCTATTATTATTATTATTTTATCCCATATCTGTATTTTTACATTTTTAGCTTTCTATGTAATTAAACTTCTTTCATTATTAAATCCTTTGACTACTATTGGCGTTTTTAATTTATCCCTTTTACTTTCTGGTAAACAGTTGTATCTACATAAGTTTGCTTCTGCTCCTGTATCTATCATAGGTATATAATACCTATTATAGTATCCTTCTACTATTATTTTTACAAGTACATATATTTTCATATCATGTTAAAGCTCTTTTTACGAATAATTTCTCTTTATTATATATTATAGATAATTGTGTGTGTTCTGTATTGTATGGTTTTACTTGTTCTAACCATTTTATTCCTAATATTATGTCTGCTTTTGCATATCTTCCTTTATTTCAAATTCTATTTTTATTTTTCTAACTCCTATTATTATTTCCTTTTCAGCTATATCTGTAATGTTTATTAGACTCCTTGGTAGATCTGGGCATATATTACTATTAGATTTTATTTCTTTACTTTTTACTTGATATTTTGCTATATAATTTTCTTCTTGTCCTGTGTTTAAGAGTATTAAATATTCTTTTTCATTTATTGTTCCTTTTATATAATATGATATAAATTAACTGTTGAAGTTGTTTCATAACTTGTTCTTTTTGATGAGCTTGATGATTCTGGTTTTTCATGAGCTATTCTTTTTGTTGTTCTTATTCTATCATTTATTATTTTTAAATCTTCTTCTATATCTATGTCTTTGTAACTATAATCATTATTATCAATTGTTTTTACAAATTGTTCAAAAGAACTTTCTATTTGTATTTTATTAATTTTTTCTGTTATTTTATGTTTTGTTGTTAATACATATAGATTTTTACATCTTGCTGTAAATATTTTACTTCCTGGGGTTAGTTCTATTCCTGATATTTTCCAATATAATACTAATGATGTATCTATATATTTATCTGTTATTGCTACTGAATAATTCGCACTTATTATAAATTTAAATTTTTGGTATGTTAAATTTCCTTTTATGACAGTTTATACTTTTTTCTATAGGTTTTATAATTCTATCATCTGCTAAATATAATTCTATTGGTGTATCTATTCCTTCTCTAAAACATGCTTTTATTAATATCTCTGTTCCTCCAAGGTGTACATATTTTATTGGGTCTTTACTTTTTATATCATTTATTTCTTTATTAATTATTCTTTTTGTTACTAGTGGTATACTAGCTCTACCTTTTGCATATCTACAGTCTATTATATGTTCTTTTTGGCTTACTACGTAGTATTCTTCCCTTTTTTCTACTAAATATATTTTTTATTGTTGGTATTTTAAATATTTTTTCTACACTTACGTCTAACTCTTTTCTTTTTATTTCGTCAAATATATTATTGTCAAATATTATTTTTTGATCTGTTTCTTCTTCATTTAAATATTCATCCTTTGTTATTATTTTTATATCTTCTTCAGTTATTTGGTTCATTTTTATATCTTCTTCAGTCATTTGATTCATCTAATTCACTATCTATTTCATTATCTGTTTCATTTTCCGAAATTTCATATATACTATCTTTTCTTTCTAATTCGTAATCTATATAATATATTTGTATATATTCTGCATTTTCTATCTTTATTTTTGATATTTGTTTCTTTTTTGGATTTTTAGGCATTTTACAATCTCTAGCTAAATGTCCTAGTTTTCCACAATTATAACAAGTACATTCTTTTATAGATTTCTTTTTCCTATATGGTCTTTTATGTTTATAATTTTTTACATAATATCTTTTACTTGGTTTCTTATACTTATATTTTGATTTCTTGTATTTCTTATATTTCTTATGTCTTTTATTTTCTTATAATATCTTTCTTCACATCCAAATTGAGGTGCTATTTTATCTCTGCAACATGCTAAATTTCTTATTAATGTTTTTTCTATTTTTATCTATTCTCTATATTTTTTACATAGATTTCTATACCATTGTTGTAAAAATTTTATTCTTGCTCCTAGGGTATCTACTATTTTTGCTTCATCCCAATTCTTTATTATTTTTAAACTAAATGGTTCAGGTAATTTACTAAAATATAATCTTCTTATTTCTTTACTTTCTTCTATATTATATGTTCCTTTATAATAATATTCTTTAAATGCGCACGTATACTCATCTATACAACACATATTACATATTGCTAGTTTTAACATTAAATTCCTATTCGTATGTTTTTCTTTATTTTGTTTTGCTTCTTCTATTGTTATACTGCTAAATTCATCTCTTATAACTATTTCATATTTTTTCAATATTTCTGTTGGTGATATTTTAGTGGTTGTTGATGTTCCTTCTATTTTATTATCAGATCTTAATAATTTTTTTACTTTCTTCGGCTATGTTTAAAAATCATAATTTTACTGTTCCTATTAATGTCTTTTCTATATATTCTGGTGTGTTTGTTGTATCTATTTTATTATCTAATAATTGTTTTGACACATATCCTACCCATAGTTGTATTGTTTTATTTGTCTCTATTACACAATCTAAATCTAGAAAGTTGTAATTAATTATTTGTTTTGGTATCCATTTATTATATTCATCCTTTGAATTATATCTTTTAAACTTACTTTTGTAATTATATGTTGGTTTTCTTATTTCTAGAGTATTTACTTCTGTATTTATTAGTTCTAGATTTTTTTTATTAATTACTTCTTGTTTTTCATTAACTTCTAGTTTTCCTATGTTTTCTAGAATTTCTGTATATATTTCACTATCTTCCGAATCATAATTATCTGTTTCTTCAGCATCTATTGTATTTATTTCTAATTCACTGGTTTCTGGTTCTTTATTTTTTATTTCTAATTTTTCTTTAATTGATTTATCTCGTTTAATAATTTTTGTTCTTTATCTTTTTCTTCTTTTTCTTTCTGTCTCTTTTCATACAAATATTTTAGCATTTGTAGTTCTTTTTCTAATTCAGCAATCCTATCATTTTTAGTTTCTTCTATTTTTCGTATTTCTTCTGTGGTTTGTTGTTTTATTTTATCTATTTCCTTTATTATGTCTATCTCTTTGTTTTCTCTTTCTATTCTTACCATGGCTGCCAACTTATCTTGTAATTTTAATTCTTTTGTTTTTCTAACATTAAATATAAATGTGTTCACCTATTTTCTTATATCTTCTTCCTAAATTAGAGAATACTATTTTTATTTTTAATCCTTCGTGATTTTCATATGTTTTTTCATCTATTATAAATTCTTCTTTGTTCATTTTATTTAAACGTATATAAGTTATGTTGATATATATATTCTAGACTATCTATTGTTGATTCGAAATTTGAATATTTCTTCTTTTTATGCATTTATTGAATTTTTACTAACTCCGACAATTATGTTATACTGTAGTCTTTCTATCCGTATTTTTAATTCTTTACGTTTTTCAGATATTATTTGTTTTAATTCTTTATATTTTTGTAATTTCTGTACGTTATTCATCTAAATAATATTTGTAATATTTTGGTGGATATCTAAATCTAATTTTATCATAATTAATAAATTAATCAAATAAATCCAAATATATACTACTTCCGATAACTTTAAACAACATAGGCTTTGATAAGCTTAATAAGCTTAAAGGAATGATTAGAAAACAGTCGGATAAAAATTCCAGATATGCCTATTTACCCCGTATGCAAACTTATTACTATCCGCGACCCACTTCTCAAGATGTTCTAATAGAAGAAAGGGATTGGAATCAAACTAATACATCTTATAGCGGAGACGATATTTATGAATGGAACCTTGATGGCTTAACTAAGAGACAATTATCAATCCTCGTACACCGCATTATGATGTATTCAAGAGTGTGCAAAGCCATTGGTAATAGAGAAACTAAAACAAATAAAGTTATCTGTAAAATGATGGTTGCTGGTTTTACTAGCCAACTTCATGGCTAGTGGAATAATTTTCTGACTCATGAGCAAAGAGAGTCAGTTTTTAATGTTGTAGGTACTGCTCCAGGGGTTGATAACCTAGGAAGAGCCCTAGTTAAAAATAGGGAAGATGTTATTTATACACTCATTCTTACAATTTTAGAACATTTTAATGGTAGATTCACCAATCAGTGCCAAAACATTCGTACTCTCTTGAATGGGCTTAGATGTAAGACCTTAGGAGAATTTAGGTGTTATAAGGACACATTTTTAAGTCGGGTCATGAAATTACCTGAAAATAGATATGTACATTGGAAGGCCAAGTTTATAGACGGACTTCCTCCATTATTTGCTGAAAGGGTTAAAAAAACTCTTAGAGGCTCCTTTGGTGAAATTCCTTGGGAAAAGTATACCCATGGTCATTTTATAGAAGCTTGTACACAAGAAGGGTTAAACCTATGTAATGAGTTAAAATTGTCTAGAAAACTTAAGCTTGATAAACTTAGAGAAAAATCTTAGATAAGAGACTTCTGTAACCAGTTTGGTATACTTGAACCAGCTTCCACTTAAGGGACATAGATATTTCAAAAGTGTGAAGCCTAATAGAAAAAAGAGATCTAGATATAGGTCCAAAGAAGAACGTTAAACTATAAAAGCCTATAGAAAATCTACTAGATTTATCAAAAATAGGTCTAAGCAAATTCTTACTAAGATTAAGTGTTACAAATGTGGTAACTTTGGGCATATTGCTCTAAATTTTTAGCTTCAAAAGCTTAAATCTTTAGGTCTTGCTGATGATGTGCATGATCAAGTTTATGATTTGTTATATACCTCAGGTACGCAATCTGATTATAATGCTGAATCTGAATCAGAAAATGATATTGAGTTGCCTGATTTATCTGATAGTTATAATGCTAATGTTTGTTCTGATTGCCAAGGTAATACCTACACTTGTGATGATGCATTTTATAATTTACAATCCCAGTTTGAAAATTTAAATGTTCAAACCATTACTTCTTATAATCTGTTAGAACTTTTGAAAGATGTTTCGGATGAGAAACTATGGGGAAAGATTATTAATTTGTCTAATAGTTCAAAACCCAGTACATCTAAAACTGCTGATAACTATACCTTTACTCCTAAAACTGCTGATAGAAATATTTTATGCCTTATTTTATATCAGAGGTTAATAAACGTCTTGCTATGAGTTATAATCCTGGTAAAGATTCCTCTTTTGATGATTTAAAAGTTGAAGTTGAAAACTTGAAAAAGGAGATTAAATCTCTTAAACAAAATCAAATGATTTGTGATCATAGAATTTCGCAAATTGAGAAAGATATTTCTCCTACACAGATTTCCATAAGAAAAGAAATTTTTTTGAAGAAAGTGATATGGATGATATTTAGAATTCTCTTGATTAAAAAAATGATTATTTTTTTGAGAATGATGCAAATTGTTAGTGCTCAAAAATAGTATATTAAATGTACTCTTTTGATTGATAATCATTTTTCAGTAACTAATATTGCTGTGATTGATAGTGGAGCAGATGTTAACTGCATACAAGAAGGGTTAGTCCCTACAAAATACTTTCATAAAACCACTCATGTAGTTAAATCTGCATCTGGACATACTCTTGATATAGAGTATAAATTGCCAAACACTTATATTTGCTAGAATAAAATATGCATACCGCATTTCTTCTTTTTGGTAAAAAATCAGTTATACCCTCCAATTATACTTGGAACTCCTTTTATAAATGCTATTTATCCTTATACTCATATTGATGCAAAAGAATTTACGACTACTTATAAAAATAAAGAGATATCTTATTCTTTTGTTACAGACCCCGTAACTAGGATATTAATGCTTTAATTGATATGAAGGAAAAACATGTTAATTTTTTACATCTTGAATTACTTAGAATGAATATTTGTGATATGATGAAATCTGCTAAGGTACAGAAAAAAATTAAGTTAATTTTAGAACAACTGGCTGTTGATATTTGTGCTGATCACCTCAGTGCTTTTTGGAATCGCAAAAGGCATATTGTTACTCTTCCTTACGAAGATAATTTCTGTGAGGATGATATCCCAATGAAATCACGACCTTGTCAAATGAATGCTGAATTAGTTGAATTCTGCAAAAAAGAGATTGATAATCGATTACAAAAGGGTTTGATAAAGACTTCAAAATCTCCTTGATCATGTACTGTTTTTATGTTAATAACACAGCAGAAAAGGAACGTGGTGTTCCCAGGTTGGTGATAAATTATAAACCTTTGAATAAACATTTAAAATGGATTAGGTATCCTATTCCAAATAAAAGGAATTTATTATCTCATTTATATGACACCAATATATTTTCAAAATTTAATTTAAAATCGAGATATTGGTAGATTCAAATATTTAAAGAGCATACTTATAGAATTGCTTTTAATGTTCCTTTTGGGAAATATGAATGGAATGTCATGCCGTTTGGTTTGAAAAATGCCCCATCGAAATTTCAAAAGATAATGAATGAATTATTTAATCCTTATATGGATTTCATCATAGTTTATATTGATGACATTCTTGTGTTTTCTAAAATATTTGAATTGCATGTCTAGCATCTTGATATTTTAAAGAAAATTACGATACAGAATGGTTTGGTGATATCTAAACCAAAAATGAGTTTATTTCAAACAAATGTTAGATTTTTAGGACATAATATCTGTCAAGGGAAGATTACTCCCATTCAGAGATCCATTGATTTTGCTTCTAAATTTCCTGATGTTATAACTGACAGGACTCAATTGCAGAGATTTTTGGGAAGCTTGAATTATATTTCGTCTTTTTATGAGAATTTATGTAATGATTTAGCCCCGTTATATTATAGTCTACAAAATGATTATAAAGGACCGTGGACGGATAGTCATACAAATCTTGTTAAACGTATTAAACAAAGTGTTAAAACTTTACCCTATTTAACTTTCGCCAATCCTGCTAAGCAAAAAATCATTGTGACAGATGCATCTAATATTTTTTATGGTGGACTATTGAAACAAGTTAATCCCCATAGTAAAACTGAATACTTGATAAGATTTCATTTAGGTAAACGGACTGATAGTCAGAAAAAATATGCTACGGTAGCTCATGAAATGCTAACTATTGTTAAATAAAATTTCTGGATGATCTTTATAATCAAAAGTTTTTGATAAAAACTGATGCTCAATCTGTGAAGTATATGTTTGATAAATATTTTAAACAAGATGCTTCTAAGTTAATATTTACAAGGTGACAAGCCCAATTAACCCCTTTTGATTTTGATATTCAGTATAAAAAAGGAATTGATAATTCCCTTCCTGATTTCTTATCTAGGGAATATGTAACACCCCGAGAGAATATCCTGGGCGTCACACGGTGCTTACAACCTCGAAGGATCACAAGCTAACCCATGACTAATATCTACTGTGAGCACTGAATAATAATACTAAAATAAATGCGGAAATTAGGCTGAAATGCCATAAGGTTCAAAACATCTGAAATATTGATAATTATAACATCTGTTAAAAACATCTGAAACTAAACAATGTCTGAACTAGTCTAGTCTAAAAGCCTTTAACTCAATGTTTGAAGATAGAGTTGATGGGACAAGCCCCCAACTAACTCCGAATACTAAACTACAGATAAACTGAAATACTAAAATAAAAGCATATCCTCGATAGATGAGGACTCACTACTAAATCTGCGACTGTTAATTAGATTTGTCTTAGCGCGGTTTATAACCTGAGCGTCCGAACCTATGATATAAAATATCATAGCGCAAGAAAAGTACGTGGGAATGTACTGGTATGCTAGATGAGGTAAGGCTGAATGCAAGGGTTCAAATGCATAAATAGTAACTGATTGAATGAAATAGAGTAACTGAATATGATAGTACAAGAATAACTGAAACTACTATAACTACTGAGTATGTAATACTGTGCTAAGTATTGAGTCCTGATAACTGAGTAACTGATATCTTAAGTTACTGATAATTGAATTTCTAATACTGAGTGACTGTTTTTGATAGTCCTAATTCTGTAGAACTAAACTGAATTCTAAACTGAGAATGAAACTGAGACTATGGAAGGTAATCATCCAACCAACATGTCCCAAATTTGAGCTGATAAGGGTCCAACTTATAACTCTATTTGGAAGGGTGCTAATACCGTACCATGGGTACTAATAGTGGAAAACCAAAATGCCAAGCCTAACTGACGGGTGACACCTGGGCGGAGCCAAGCCTAATCTAACGGGTGACTCTTGGGAGGTAGTCAAGCCTATTCTAACGAGTGACTCCTCATCCAGTGCTGGCTACACAGTTCTGGAGTACAAGGACTGCTACTAATGACTCTACCTCTCTAACGAGAAAGTTGTCATCCCTGCACTCACTCGTTGCTAAATCCTAATCCCAACTGAAAGATACTGAACTGAGTATATGGAACTGGACTGGACTGATATCGAGTTTATTGAGTTTTTCTGAATTCTGTAATTGGCTGAGTTCTACTAGTTCTGTAACTGACTGGATTCTATTGATTGGGACATAACTGATACTATTCTATAACTGACACTGGCTCTAGGTAAACAGCTAGATTGTCGGGTACTAAATACCCCCAGGACTCGATAGCATGGAACAATGTACACTGTTCAAAAATTCACTCATAGAGATATTTCATCAAACACTTGTAGGGCATAAGCTTGTACATATACTAGCATGTCATAATTGCATCATTTAATTCACATGGACATTCTATCAAACACTTGGGGAGTACATCTTAATGTACATAATCATAGATAACATATAATCATGGCAACTACAATACCAAACATGCAATTTCATGGGTTCAACATGCAATTCATATAATTCCCCCTAAATACTATTCTATTTTCATGAATCCTATCATATCATGCGTTGAAAACCAAATTAGCATCATAAATGCATTAATCACTTTATAATTCAAAGGTTTATTAAGACAATTTCATGAAACTTGCACTTAAATCATGGATTGAAACCCAACTAATATCATGAACATGAATTCAATCTAATTCAAACATGGAAATCATGAATCTGAGATCTTGTATGTTTAAAACGGGATTCTTGGACCCTATGGGTGAAAGAAACCCATAGATGAACACCTAACATACCTTGGAATATTAATTCTTGAAAACCCTTGAAGGATTTCTTGAGCTTTGTTCTTGATTTTTTGAACTAGGATTTTTTTCTCTTGAGAGAGAATGTTTTAAATCTCGAGAAAAGTGAGTGAATAATGATATATTTGGTTATTTAGGGTATAAATCGCGTGTTTAGGCTGATTAGAGGTTTTGAAAATTGACCAAACAACCCCTGAAATTAAATAACGGAAGCTGAAAATCCTAATTTTTCACCCCAGCGTGAAGCGGTACAACTGTGCCAGCTTACTGGAAAGTGGACAACTGGGAACTAGGTTGATGGCGCAATGCGGCGCCATCGTGGTGTCTCACTGGATGGGAAACTGGGCCTTGGCGCGACGCTCCATTATCGCGGAGCAATACTGGAAAAGTGACAATTGGGAAATTAGCTGGTGGTGCTATGTAGCGTTATCGCGTTGGCTCACTGGAAAATGATAATTGCCATTTGGACTGCCTCCGCGACGCGTGAAGTACCAGGTGGTACACTATTTCACAAAAATGGCTCTAACTTTTTGCCCGGGTATCGGATTTAGGCAAATTTTATATCGTTGGAAAGCTGATTGAATTTTCTATGCATTGGTGAGCTCTAAACTGCAAAATGCTGAGTATTTCAAAAATTTTATATGGAATTATTCATGTACTAAAACTTAAATTAAGTTAGGGAAATACGGGATATTATAGAACATCTCAGTTAAAATGAATTTTTATACATCGTTTCTTGCTGAAAAAACTTTAATTACCATTTTAAAGGTGAATCCATTATACAGAGACATTCAAAATCTTATAATTGATAAAGTCATCCATGATATGGTTGAACAAGAATTTTTTGTCTTTAATTATGAAGAAATTAGAGATATTGACTAGTATGATTTGGAAATATCTGATTGATTGTGCTATTTGTAGTATGGTTACTAACCCTTCATGGAAAATGGCCAGAGGGAAAGGACAAGGTAGATCAGGAGAAAGATCAGCCTCCGGTAGAAGGGGAAGATTATCCCCAATCAGATCATATTCTCAGGGATCGTCATATGGATCCTCATCTAATTCCACAGTTATACAAATGGGAAGTAGGAGTTTGATAAACTCTAAGGTACCGTAGAAAGGCGAATATTCATCATCTACTTCTATCCATCTGGATGATATTCCAAAAAATAGTCTATTATACGAACAATTGCAAGCTTATTTAGCAGATCAAAAGCAAAGTGATACATTTGCTTCAATTGCAAAAGATAATGATGATATCAAACCTTATGAAAGGCTAGAAAACAAAGAAATGATATTTCTTATTGAAAACTTTGAGATTCAGAGGCAAAATAAATTGTGGAAGATACTCCACAAATATTTAATGAATAATTTATATTTTTGGGTGAGTCATATAAAACCTGGATTTTTTATGAGACCATTCTTAGTACCACAGGTAGTGCAGAATGCAAATATTTCTCTAGTTATAACTGTGAAGAGAACGTTTATAACTTCTATAAAATTATTATTAAATGGATTATATCCATAAAAGATTGGGGAATGACCACTATGACAGAAAAACAGATATTGCTCCAAGGTTCCAAAATAAATTTCACTTATTGGAACTACATTCAGGCCTTTGATAAAGTCCTTTATTCTAATAATGATAGACATTAGCATACTTGGTTTATAAAGGTATGCGCAAAGACCTTTGCTGAACTAATTCCAAATTGGTTTTTAAAATAGTGGTCCTATCATGTCCAACCATTCAGATATTGCCAGATCCATTTTTAAAGTTATGCAAAGAATGGACCAAAATCTCTCCTCAGTAAAACGAATTATATCATGCAGATCATATCTGCAATCTGGATAAAATTGATCAAATGTATTGCTTCCTTGAATTCTCTATTCCTTGGATTCATAAATGGGCTTCAGAATTTGGATTCACAGGAGAACAAATCCCATGTTTATACAGGGCACATTATAATAATTTTGGGACAAATTAATGAGAAAGTATCCTAAAACAAAAATATTGCATGGACAGGAACTCTTGGACTCTATTCAAAATAAGGTTCAAGAATATTCAGTAGCCCCTTGACAAAATATTATCGAGGAAAATTCACTAAAACACATTGCAAGGAGAATCGTTGTACATGATGGAGACATAATTGAAATGATAGAAAACTATTTGGAAGAAGTCCAAAAAATTTGATGAAATCAGTTGATAGTCGTGACAAATCAGACACTTCAATGAAAAGTATAACCAGTGATGATATCACCAAAGAAGATGTTGAAGACTCACAACCTATAACTTCAGATAGACCTCTGTCAGAAGATGGCATTGCAAGAATGGAGATTTTTTTTAAAAAATTAAAAGGGAAGAATAAAGTATGATATACTATTCCTAGATGCCTGCATAGTAAATTCACTGTGCATGGGACCCGGATGTGGGACCCTTAGTACTATTGGCAGATTCCTACACAGTAGATCTACTGTGCATAGGACTCGAATGTGGGACCCATTTTACTATTCATTGATTTTTTTTCTTTCTATAAATAGGTGCCTTAATTTGGTAGGGAAGGCAGAAGGTTTTCATTTTTTTCTTTTCTCTCTTGAATTATCTCTCTCTTTATATTTCTGCAAGGGAGAGAGTGGAGTGCTGCCTTGCTTATTCCCAAGAAGAAAGGGGTGGCATTGCGTCCATTTCGCATGGGCACATTGGAAAGTGCAATTTGCCTTCTTAATTGTTCTTCATCTCTCTTGTATAATATTCTCAGGTTTGGAATAAAAGTCTTCCATTAATTACTATTCAGGCCTTGCATCTGGCCAATTAAGGTAGTTATTTCTTCTTTTAATTTGAGTTCTTTAATACTTTCTCTCACTCTTCGGCCGTGACTATGTACGGCTAAATAATTTTAATATCTATGCTGAAGATCTAACTTCTGTTGTATAATAGCCATGAAAAATCTAGACTCTATCAAAATATAAAAGAATTTCTCTATAGTTTGTTGTTATGGTTTCAAAATAGTGGTACAGTCGAAGTTGATACTGTTTTTGTTGGCTTTGTCTTAGTGACTACGTCTAGCAAGCCGTGAATCTTTAAGCCCGTTAAAATTGAGAAAAAGGGCGTCCTTCTTCACGGTTAGAACTGCTAGACACATGGGCTCAACTCAAGTATGTATTAAGTTCTGAAAGGCCCTTTGTTTGGGTAAAACTCCCGTACAGCCAATAAGCTATATGAAATTCTTATATATTTTAGTTGGATTTCCATTTTTGTTTTTTGATATTAACTTATAGGTCTGGATAGCCGTGCGGATTACCGCCAGCCCTCAGATCCTGTAATTTGTACCAAACTACTCATTCCTAGAAAATTATTAAAGGCAATTAACCAACTTATGCCCAATTTTATCTCTTTTCAAGTTGACATAAACCAATGAAATATTAAAAAATATTATGATTAAAGTATCTTAAAGGCTTAAAGATACATTTATTTAAGAACAAAATTACGATCCAAACACTGAAATTGAGGAAGTACTAAAGAGTAATAAATTCTTGATTATGTAGAAAAAAAATTAAACAACACTCATTTAGAAATGAATGAATATAGAAGTTAAAAAAAAATTAATCCTAGTACCTCTCAGTAAAAATAGAAGTAAAAATCCTACTTCTCCTTCTATGTTTAGTTAAGATAAAGAGAAGGGGAATTTAATGGACGTAAATTTTGTGTGTTGTAGCATGCACTGCTTGAGTTACATGAGAAAATTGAAGGAAAATAAAATCCTAATTTATGACATTTCTTCTCTACTCTTTTCGGTGTGAAATATAATTTTTTGTTGTTATTGTAGTTCTTGTTGTCGAACTGTTGATTCAATCCGTTGGTGATTTTTGGTCACCGTTAATGTTCTTGGTGTGTGTGTGTTGTGTTGGTGTTACTGGATTGATTTGTTATTTTTCTTGGTAAAAATGGTATTGCAACTGATGAATCATCAGATGCAATAAATGAATCATCTGATGCAGTAAATTAAACATCTGATGCAACAGATGAACCATTTGACACAACAGATTAAACATATATTACAACAGATGAAACATCTAATGCAATCGATTAAACATCTAATGCAACAGATGAAAATCTGATGCAAAAATGAAAATCTAATGCAATAGATGAATAATCTAACAAATCATTCATCTATTGCGATAGATGACTCTTCTGTTTGGAAGAAATCTAAACAATATTGATCCAACAGATAACTCATTTGGCAACAGATGAGAGATTTGTTTCAATAGATGAGTGATCTATTTTTATTATTTCCAACAGATTAATTATCCGTTGCAACCGGTTGGTTATAGGATGCAATATATAACCTACCTGATGCAACAGATAAGTAATCTGTTTTTATTATTTCCAATGAATTATTCATCTGCTGCAATAGGTTGGTTATAGGCTACAACAGATAACCTACCTAATGCAACAAATGAGTGATCTATTTTTATTGTTTCCAACAGATTACTCATCTGCTGCAATAGGTTAGTTATAGGCTACAACAGATAACCTACCTGGTGCAACAGATGAGTGATTTATTTTTATTATTTCCAACAGATTACTTATCCGGTGCAACAAATTGATTATATGCTGCAATAGATAACCTATTTAACGCAACAGATGAGTGACCTATTTTTATTGTTTCTAATGGATTACTCATCTGCTGCAACAGGTTGGTTATTGGCTACAACAGATAACCTACTTAGTGCAACAAATGAGTGATCTATTTTTATTATTTCTAATGGATTACTCATCCGCCGCAATAGGTTAGTTATAGGATGTAACAGATAACCTATCTGGTGTAACAGATGAGTGATCTATTTTTATTATTTCCAATGGATTACTCATCCGCTGCAACAGGTTGGTTATATGCTGTAATAGATATCCTACCTGGTGCAACAAATGTGTAGCCTTTTTTTATTATTTCTAACAGATTGATCATCCGATACAACAGGTTGATTATATGCTGTAATAGATATCTTACCTAGCGCAATAGATGTGTGGTCTGTTGGAACTGTTATTTTACTACTGTATATGTTTGATTTACTATTACCTTTTTTTTAACAATGCATTAATCAATTATAATCTATTTTATGTTCTTGATAATTTTAGATAATATGGCTCCAAAAAGAAAAGAAACTGAATCAAGTCCAAGTAAAGGAACAAGTGAAGAAGCTAGGATTCATCCACCACTCTATGAGCTTGCTTTATAAGCATTATCTCAATCAGGAGTAGAAGATGATGAATATGGGATGGAGGAATGTTTCAGAAGAGATAATCCAAATGTTAATAGCCCTTCAACCGAAGAGTTGGTCAAAACCTTTAGTATTGATCATTATTCTGTGAGAATGTAGTACGATGGTGCCACAGATTTAATGGGAGATTTTGTGGTTAAGTCAGCCATGGGAAAATCTTTCGACATCTTCAAAAAAATACTTAGAGAATAAAAATTAGATATTTATTTTAGGGACAACTGCTTTGGGCAATATCTTGATTTGTCGGAGGACAATAATGCTCGTTTCCAAATAAAAATGGTATATGATCTTCTCAAGCGTAGGTTTATATATGAAAATAAAGATAAGATGGATGAGGTGTGGCTAAATTACTGCGGCATGCCTGTTTGTTTTGGTTGGAAAGATTTTGCCATAGTTACTGGATTAAAATGTTATCCTTATTTTCCGTCTCAAGTTATACCTATTCTAACCCAAAAAAAGCATCTTGCACACCCAATAAAGGCAAAGGCAAGTCGAGTGATCGTGAAGAACTGGTGTTTCTTGTTGGTCCAAGATTCAAAAACATAAACTTGATAGAAGATTTGAAAGGTAAAAGACTTTCAAAGAAGCACAAGCACAAGGTACATAATGTTTTTTGGGTGAGAGACATTACCAACAACATACCACTTGGTTTGATAAAGCTCTTTGAGGATCTTGAGGCATTTAATAGCTATCCCTAGGGTTATGAAAGCTACAAAATGACTGTCAAATATTTGTTGACTTCGTTAACACCAAGGATAGTCAACTTATATGGCTTTCCATGGACTTTCATGGTAAATATTTCTTTTATCATGACATGATTCATTTTTTTTGTTTTTCAATAATGCTTTTGAATTATTGGCGTTATTTTATAGACTTGGGCATTTGAAGCTATTCCTTAGTTGAGACAACAAGTGAACTACCAGGAAAAAGTTTCAGTAAATGTAATTCTAATTAAGTTTTTGTTTTAATTAATGATTTTCAAAAATGATTTCATCATCATTATGATATATGCACTAATTTATTTTAGATTGTCTATCGTGGCTTGTTCCGACCAATCGAGAGTTGAAAATGCCATTTTTTCTTACTTTATGGTATGTGCAAAGTTTATTGGAATTGTTTGGAGCAACAACTATCACAAGAAAAATAATTTTGGAGGGTGGGCTTGTTGTTGTTGATGATGGTAGTGATAGTGGTAGTGGTGCTCCTCTTACAGCTTTTAAAACAACAAACCATTATGATTATGATCATACTGGTTATACAGATTTTGCCACTTCTAGCGAATGATCTGCATGGAAATGTCAAGACTGTAAGGTAAAACATGATGGAGTGATTAATGCTATTAATGCATTAATTGCTTCTGTAAAGAAAATGACATCTAAGATGGGTGTCTTCCATCAAAGAGGATTTCATATCCATACACTCCACTAGATCAAGGTGGCTAAGATCAAAAGGAAAGAAATTTCCAAGGCATCATCAAGCATTGAAAAAAGCAAAATTGAAACTCCTCTGTCTCTGTATTGTACCTTTGATCAATGTACAAGGGCCATAGGAGAGCAGCATAAGCTGAAGAAGGTGAATGCATATCATCTATTCCAATAAACAAATAGACACATATCTATTTCAATAGATTATATATCTACTGAAAATTATCAAACCGATATATACACTGTTGTAACTATCATATAACTTGTTGCATTAGATGCGTTATCTATTGGAACATATGTCCGTTTGTTTTAGCAAATCAAATAGGTCTTAGTACTATTTTAATTTGTACCAATAGATGAGTTATCTATTGCAATAGATGGATCATCTGTTCAAAATTATCGTACAACTCTATTTTACCTGTTTAAATTTTTCCCAATAGATGATCCATATAATGCAATAGATAGATAATCTGTTGTATATGTATGATTATTAGCACTGACAATTTTGGTTTTTCAGGTGGATGTCACAGTAGAAGCTATAGCTGAACAACATAATATCACAGTTGATAATCCATCAACTGTTTCCATGGAAGAAGAAAAAGTGGAGCCTATCAGTTTGGGAGAATGAAAGAATTACCCATTTGAAGGGATCAACATCTTAAACGAGGCTCTAAAAAACTAACAAAATTAATCTAAGACCATTCAGAATAGATTGATGATGGTCTGTTAAAGAATCGCACCGGTAGGTACATAAATTAGCTCTTAAAGATATTGATCTATACAATTCTTCTTGTAAAAAATATATTAACACATATAAATCAGGTAGAAAATAAAATGACGGACACTACAAAGTGAACGAATCGAGTTTTGATTTTGATATTTTCAATTTTATTGTTGCACATCCCGGAATAAAGGATTGGTTCTATTTGATGTCATAACCACAAACTTGCTGGAATGATGAGGTTTAAATGCCATATATATTACCATTAATTAATACTTTATTTAATTGCATTTGTGTATTAATTTTATTGTCACGTAATTTAAAATGTTTGATAATATGTGCAGCACGTCGATGTCATTTTTTACTACCTCTGAAATAAGGCCAAGTTACAAATACAAGAACAATACAGATACATGACGAACAATTATTTGTACAAAGTTTACATCAATAAGGCCTACGATAGATTTTGTCAACAACAGTTGGAAGTTTCCCGAACTGAGGAGTGCTTAATCAACGTCATCAAAGGTTTTATCAATCCAGCTGGCTTACCATGATATTTGGTCAATAAAGTGTACATCCCAATCAATTGCAGTGATGAATTCCATTAGGTGTTGGATGTCGTTGTTCTAAAAGAGAGGTGCATCCGAGTTTATGACTCGATGTCAAGAAAGATACGTTTTGCACTATCTTCGAAGATACAAAAGCTAGCCAAAATATTGCCTACTTACCTTGATTGCTGTCGCTTTTTGGACCAAAATGTTCGTACTGATTGGTCAACGATTGAAGCATACCGGCATAAAATAGGTAATTCATTTGATGTAGAATATGTTGAAGGAATTGCTCAACAACCTATTGGTAGCCTATAAGTATTATGATTTAGTTTTATTTCATAAATTTCACTACGCTTACATGAACTGCAAGATATGGATTATCTGTTTGTTTTTAAAATACAGGGATTGCAATCTTTTTGTTGCCTCTTACGCTGAGTATTTGAGCGATAAATTTCAAGTACCAAATGATGGACTTGATGCCGAATTACTCCACAAAAGATATGCTTCTCTTTTATGAAAATACAGAGAAGAGAAAGCTCAGAAACCATACGTAAGCGATATTGAAGATCCACGACGACCAAAATCAAATTCGATAGCACCGGATGAAGAACAACTTGTCCATATTGAGTAGATATTTATAGCTTGAGTCTGTCAAAGTAATAACCTCACCTTGGTAATTGTTGGCACCAAAGGTTAAATTGTTGATTTATTTGTAGAGTAGATCATTTGTACTCATAATGATTTTTTTACATTTCATTTATTTGGTGAGTTATTTCATGTAATTTTTGAAGGCTTAGATTTATTTAATATTTTCTGTGAATATAATTTAATCCTTAGTTTTGAGGTTATTAATTGAAATGGAATATTAGATTCAAATATTGCAACAAATAATACATATGTTGCAACAGACGACATATCTGTTGGAAATTATCAAACAGATTTAGACATATGTTGCAATATGTAGTCATCTGTTGGAAATTATCAAGCAGGTCTTCCTACTTTTTTGATTTGTTCCATAAGATTACCTATCAGCTGCAAAAGATAGACTATATATTGTAACAGATTGTATATTTATTATGACAGAGACTGAGAGATATTTGCATAATGCAATAGATGACCAAATTATTGCAATAGATAATTAATCTGTCACAATAGATATACTATCTGTTACAATAGATAGACAATTTGTTGCATTATAAAAAAATTAACTTTTGTCAAACATAAAAATTGTTATGTTTTTTGTCTTTGTACATCTTTTTCTTTATACACAGGATCCAACCATTTAGTTAGTACCCCATAAGCCCAAACCTCTTGCCTCTTTTCCATAACGGTGTCGCACAAATTGGATATTTTTGTGTCGGTAGTAAACATTCGATGTATGCAAGCGAGTACGGTCCGCACGCGACACCGATTTTATTTTTTTGAAGCTACATGCCCTTGTTTCCACCTTTAAAATCCATTTTTTCTTCATTAAGACTTTTGCTGGCAAATAATCGATCTGTTTACTCTGCCCCAACAAGCCGGGGAACAACTCCAATAGTGGCTGCACGTGGATAAAAAAGTAGCGTCCTTAAAGGCAGGTAAGTTGCAGTCATAATCAGTAATCTTTCCCTACTCGAGAAGTATCTCAATAGCGAGAAAATGATTAACTTCCACATTCATGAGTGCAAGAATTCTCTTTTCCTTGGTCCAGCTCTTGCCATGTGGATATGACCTCTTCCCTCTAATATAGATAATCATATCTTTCTCCCATTCGTATGTAGAAAGTAACGTATCAAATCCCGTGCCACCGGGAGTTGAAACTAGCTTACTGAGCCTATTATACCTATTCTTGAAATTGTTGTAGAAGTTGAGGTCCATTATCCTATCGGCAGCATCATAAGAATCCAAGTACGCTAATTTCCTGTCCCTCATGAGGCAAGAATTTCATCAACATACTGTGATATAAGACAATTTTTTTTAATAGATTAGTAATTGTAAAGAGGAAAACCATAGTGGAAAGATGCAATGAATGGTCCATCTGTTGCAAAGGGTTCTCTAAATCAGTTCACAAATTACCCAGCTAATGCAATTTATGCTATAAATGTTTAATCTATTACAATAGAACAACCACTAGTTGCACCAGAATGCCGAACTATTGCAACAGACGACACATCTGTTGCGTAGCTTCTTCTTCATGGAGTAGATTAGAAGGCTAGGTTAGGAAAAGTAAACTTACCCTATCTACGTACCACTAACGCATAGATGTCATACTCCTGAAGCCTTCGTAGTCAAACATATGCATGGTGTATTCTTCTACAGGTTCCTTCTTCTTGGGATACTTGCCATTTCGCAGTTCCCTCCTTTCTTCGTCGCTAAGTTCTGCATATATGTCCACTTTCTTTAATGGCCCCAAAATTTCAACAACTTTTGGAGAGAGAGGAGTTGTAATATTTTTTGTTTTTAGACTGGAGAGTATTTGGATAACTTTTCTTTTCTTCCTCTTAACCGCCACTGTTGAAGTGTATGGCTCCCTCACCTTCTTAGATGGTATGACACCTCTCTTGGATTTCAATTCCTTGGTAGCTTCAGAGATAGCCTCTAGTTTTTTGTGAAGTTTATCATGTCTGTCCTTGCACACATTGTATTTGTAATGAGAACATAATAGTGAAGAGGGGTGAGAGAAACCATTGTAAGGGTGGGAGAGACTAGTGTATAAGCGAGAGGGACCTGTGTAAGGGGTGATTTCAAACATATTTATTTTTTCTTGAGCATCATCATGCTCATCATCACGATTGGAATCAACATCAGCATCAAGATGGCTACCACCAGTAACATCCCCAGAAGAAGCACCCAAATCTATTGCAGTAGGTTGGTCATGAAGAGCTTCAATATTAGGCTGACCTTGACTAACTGCTCTTCTTATGGCTGTTGCTTCATCTAATTTCTTCTTTATTAAATCCACTATTGGGTCTGCTATTATATCAACAAGACCTAGAGTAATAAAAGAAGTCATCCCCAACTCCTGCTCAGTAAGCACGATCCAAGGATGCACAACCTATAAAAAAACAGATACATTTAAATTATATAATAATAATTTGCAGTCAATTGGATTACATATTAATACATTCATCTTATGCAATAGATGATCTATCTGTCATAATAGCTGATCTGTATATCACAATAGATTGACAATACTTTGCATCAGATTACTCATCTGTTGCATAATTTACAGTAGATTGGTATTCTGTTGAGTTGAGTTTAGATAACTATACCAATAGGTAGTTAATTTGTTGTGAAATATGGATTATCTGTCATAATAGATTACCCATTTGTTGCACCAGTTACAGTAGATGGGTAATCTGTTGCAACAAACGACCTATATGCACAACATATGGCATATCTATTTCAATATCTTTCTTTGAGTCAAATTATTTTACTTGAAATAAGATGTACTAAATCATCCAGAGGGTTAAAGAGATCAGCCTCCTTAATTCTTGTGTTGCTCTTTGCTGCCAACCACCTAAGGATCCTTGGATGGAAAACCTCATCCGGGTAATCCCTGACCTGCTTTCGGAGGGGAGGAATGGATTCAAATACCCAAGCCTAAAATATGTAAATAGGAAGCAAATAAAAAAAGTCATAATAATTATTCAATATAAATTAATGGATGAGTTAATAAATAGTGATTAAATTTACCATGAAAGCCCAAGGAAAGCCGTATAATATGATCGTCTTTGGGGATAGCTTTGTAAGTAAATATTTGACAGTCAAGTAGTAGCTGTCATATCCCCAGGGATAATTGTTGAATTTCTCAGAATCATCAGCAAGCTTCAACAAATCATCTTCTGTGACTTTGTTGACATCTCTTACCAATATAACGGCATGGGCAAATCAAATTAAGAATAATTGCTCCTTGTACTGCTTTGGTATGGTTTTATCCTTGAGATTTTCTATCAAATTTTCCACTTTATAGCTACGTCCGCAATCTCCAACAACCCATCTATTTTTTCCTTGCATTTGTTCATTTTGGCTGGTGGTTGCTTGGATAATGCCTTCCGTCTATTTGATGGTGGTGGTTTGACTGTCCTGCTTGTCTTGGACCTTTTGGAGGGTGTTTTCTTGATGATAGGTTCTTTTAAATGATCGCATCTGAAGCCCATCACTATGGTAAACTCTTTTAATCCAAAACAAACCAGCATGCCACAGTAGTTGATCCAAATTTCATCTATTTTTTTTGCTCTCCTTCAATTCTTTATCATCCCCCATGTACTTAATCCTGGGTTTAAGAAGACCATATACTATGCTTGAAAACAGTTAGTATGGTCCTCAGGCAACTCAAGAAAGAATCCAAATCAGCGCTTCTTAAAAAGTTCGTCTATGTTTTCATTCTTTATAATATTCCTAAATTCATCCAAAGGTTTCCCAAACTGACATTTAAGTACAAGATCACCAGTCGGTTTTGCAGGGTCATCTATAGGCATTGCAACTTGAAACCTATCAATACTAATAGTTTTGATAGCCTTATGCTGGGATTTCGATCTTATTTCACGCCCCATTGGCAAGGCATTATCATCTTGTTTATATTCTTCTTCCTCCTCACTTTTATTTTCCTCACTAGCATCTATATTTCCTTCTCCACCACCCTTTTCATAACTTTTCTCAGCCTTATTTTTTCCTGACTGAGATTGTTTAGGAAGTTCCTAGAATCCATCTTTACTCTAACCATTTTTGTTAGGTGGTCAGAGGTTGATCCACTTTCAGTTTATTTTATTTTGGAAGACATCTTTTAACAACAAACAACAGAAAAACAAAAAATACATTACATTTGATATCTGCATAACTTTTTTAATAAAAACCTAAGACAAATTTCAATAAATTACTATATGCCACATTACAATTAAATACTCCAAGGATAACCCATCAGTTGGAACAGATGGGAAATTTGTTTGAACACCTATTTAATATCTCCTAATAGATGTTCTACCTGTTGCAATAGATGGACCACCAAGACCACCACCAACACCACTACCAATGCCACTAATACCCATACCAAGGCCGCCAAAACCACCAACGCCACCAATACCGACACCCCAAATAACATCCACCAACAACCCCACAAACATTATCCAGTAATACCATGATAGTTAATGAAACTCTATGACAAAAACTAGGGTTTTATCAAGTTCTTCCTGCATTTTTAGCATCAAAACTCAAAATTGTTAACCCATTCTCGAAGATAATACAACTAAAATTCTTATTTTTCATCATTAACTAAAAAACCCTTATTTTTAGAAAAGTAATAAATATAGAACTCTTCTCTAACTTTGTTACCTACAAAGACATAGAAAATGATGGATACAAGCAAGAATGGAGTAAAAAATAACACCTATATGGTCAAAAATGAGAAGAAAATTAATCTGTTGTGAGGGGTTGAGCAATTTTTTGAGTAGTTGTTCTGTATCATTGAGAGAGAGAAAAGAGAGAGAAAATTGAGATTTAAAATTATAAAATGTTTTCCCCTAAATGGATGATTTGTATGGGCTGATTTGTATTTCGAAAAAGAATGACAAGTTTTGAAACTGTTAATTTGGTCCAAATTGATCTTAATTATTTTTTAAAATTTTGAAAGATATGAAACGTTTCAACTCAGAGTGATTGATCGACGACTCTGACTCAAGTCGGTAGGAACACAATACCAATATCATGCAATCGCAAAGACTCAGTTAAAGTTGTACTTCACCCTAATGCACTCATCCCTAGTTCCATCTAAATCAATTTAGGTATTACCTCAATAATAAGTTAATACAAAATGTTTTGATTCAGAGTGATCGATTGACGACCTCGACTCGGGTCGATAGAAATGCAATACCAACATCATGCAGTCGCAAAGACTCAATAGAAGTTGTACTTCACCCTAATGTACTCATCCCTAGTTCTATCTAAATAAATTTAGGTATTATCTCAATAATAAGTTAATACAAAATGTTTTAACTCAGAGTGATCGATCAATGACTCCGACTTAGGTCGGTAGGAACGCAATACCAATATCATGCAACCATAAAGACTCAATTGAAGTTGTACTTTACCCTAGTTATATCTAAATAAATTTAGGTATAACCTTAATAATAAGTTAATACAAAATGTTTTGACTCAGAGTGATCGATCGATGACTCTGACTCAGGTTGGTAGGAACGTAATACAAATATCATGCAATCACAAAGACTCAATTAAAGTTGTTCTTCACCCTAATGTACTCTTACGTAGTTCTATCTAAATAAATTTAGGTATTACCTCAATAATAAGTTAATACAAAATATTTTGACTCAGAGTGATCGATCGACGACTCCAACTCGGGTCGTTAGGAATATAAATACCAACATTATGCAATCACAAAGACTCAATTGAAGTTTTACTTCACCCTAATGTACTTATCCATAGTTCTATCTAAATCAATTTAGGTATTACCTCAATAATAAGTTAATACAAAATGTTTTGACCTAGAGTGATGGATCGATGACTCTGACTCGGGTCGTTAGGAATATAATACCAACATCATCCAATCGCAAAGACTCAATTAAAGTTGTAATTCACCCTAATTATTGCAAATAAATCTGTTGCAACAGACGACTTAGTTTTTGGAATTTTTCAAACAAATATTGATATCTATTGAAACAGATGACATATCTGATTTAATTATCAAATAGACATTTGCTTCTGTTTGGAAAGATGACTGAGTTATTGGAAAATTTCAAATAGATATTTATATTTGTTGCAATAGATGGCATATCTGATTTAATTATCAAATAGATATTTGCATCTGTTTTGATAGATGACTGAGCTGTAGGAAAATTTCAAAAAGATATTTAAATCTATTACAACAGATGACATATCTATTTGAATTGTATTTGTTTTAATTTTAAGCAATATTCTGTCCGAAAGAAGAAGAAGAAATATAGTAAAATAGTACTACTAAAGATGGTAAAAAATATTTCTTGGATAACTCAAAAATCTCTTAAAGTAGTCTAGTCTTGTCTTTTCAATGTCACCCGTCTTCCTTGTGCCCCTCATGTTATTTATGAATATTAATGAATATTTAGACCCATGTCTAGAATTACTCTCCTTCAGCCCTAAATTTATTCATCTCTCATCTTTTTCTTTCTCTCCTCTTTGGAGTTATCACAGTCGTTTCCTTTTTTCTCTAATCTTTCTCATAAAGATCCTTTCAGATCTAAATCGATCCATATCTTTTCTCGACTGAAATTGCTATTTAATCCCCTTGCTTTTGACATTACAGGTATGGTTCACTATTGCTCTTTCATTCTCATCTTCTTCTCTGCAAGTTATTTACATCTATTTTTTTTTATTTAATTACCATTTATCTATATCATATTTATTTAGAAAATTTGAAGGAACTTTTAAGTCTTGAATGAATGAACCGTTGTTTTTATTACAATATGTAAAAAAAGTCATCTATTGGTAGAAGTTTAAAAGCCTAGTTGGCAATATCATTTTTTGTATGTATTTTATTTATTTCTTTGTTGTTGATGTTGTTATTGATGTTGTTGGTGGGGTTAGTGTTGTTGGAACTTATAGTGTGGTGTTGTTGATGGCGTTGAAATAAAGAATGTTGCTTCTTTGTTGTTGATGTTATTGTTTATAGTGATGTAACAAATAGTGTTGTTTCTTTGTTGTTGATGTTGTTTCTTTGTTATTTCTTTGTAGTTTATGCTGTTATTAATGTTGCAATAGACAGAACAACTGTTGGAATAAATCAAACCACTAGCTAGGCTGGTTTGATGTATTCCAACAGACTACACATCTGTTGCAACAGACTCTATATCTGTTGCAACAGACTTCATATCTGTTGCAACAAACCCCACATCTGTTGCAACAGACTACACGTCTATTATAACAGACTCCACATCTATTGAAACAGATGGATAATGTTCTTTCTGTTCTTCTCTTGTTTGACATTAATTTTCTTTCCTTTTCTTTGTAGATATAACGAACTGAAAGTTGATCAACTTTTTCCCAACCAACACAAGATGCTACAGTAAAGATGGGTTCTGAGGAATAAGCTGCTTGTAGATGGAACCACTTCATATATGGTATGTATTACTGATAATGTTATCGTGAAAACACATATAGAGTACACTAATTTTGTGAATTCTATTTTTACCTATTAGTCATTGATCATTCAAACAAGATATCTGAAATTTTACAGTTAAGTTTCATAGGTCCAAACTGATAAGGCTGAGGGACCATGAATATGGTTCTGATACCTTGTTAAGATTTAACGTTAGTTGTTGCTCACGTTTATGTGTCAAGCATTGTGAAGGGATCAAGTTTTAGTGGCATTGTAAAGATATTCAATAGCGATTGGACCAATTTTTAGGGTGCATTGGACTTTGAGAGAAACTTCAAAGCATCCCACTACTTCAATTAAGAATGAAAATCAATATAGTTATTGCTCTAGGCCAAATTTATATGGTTGGGTTGCTCGAGGTGATGACTATACTCCATAAGGTGCGGTAGGAGAATGCCTGCGAGGGAAATTGAGGGGTTGATAAAAGGATATATCATCTAAGAGCTAATTGAAGAGGAAGCATAGGGTAGAAAGGAACTTCTAGTGAATCTGGCCGACAAAACTGAATTAAAACATGAGAAATATAAATCAAGTGCAAATATAAAAGTGTATCCAGTAATGAAAATTCGTCTGTTGTTTCTCTGAAAGAAAAATAATGCAGATGGACACTTTTCTAGAGAACTGCGACTAGGTAGTGTGGTCAGGATATGAACTCTATAGAAAATAGCAGAGCACCAAGAAAGTAGTTTTATGGGTACCGAGGGTTGAAATGATGTACAGTAGGTTGAGAAAACTTGCACCAATAACAACTGTAGTTGAAATAAGGAATTTAAGCGAAGGCGGCAATTTTTGAATTTTAAATTGCATCCCATGCCTTCTTGTTGTGGTTCCGATTAGTTCCACTTCTATTGACCTAATCGAAACCACAAACAAGATTGAAAAGCAGATTGAGTATCATTACTTCCTTACAAATATGTATATAATTGATTGTGTTTTCTAGCCTTTTCATGCTTTCAACATATCTTGGAGAAAATAATAGGCTTGTTGTAGTATGTGAATCTCGATAATTTTTAAGCTTGCCTTCAACTTGCTGATTTAGTATTCAATCTTGTCGTTGAAGTCTTTCATGTTAGTATAGATTTCCTGGTCATTTGTGAGCTAGTCAATGAGGAACACTTTTTTCGAAGTTTTGGCATTTTAAAAGGCCTTTAGAAGGTTTCCAAAACACTATCTTCAGAAGGCTTAAATGATACATGAAGGGTTTGCTATGTTTGTTTTACGTCAAAATATGTTGATACATACTCAAGCAGTGGTCCCAACAGTTGAACAACTCACTTTTATCGAGCGTTGTTCAATACAGCTTGCTCAACAAACATTCAAGGGATTTGATAGATTAGTTAGCCTGGAATTACGTAACGTTTGATATTGATTCCACTAATTCTATCAAACGTTACGTAACTTCATGCTTATTAACCTATCAAAACCTTTGCCCAAGTTAGAGTACAAATCAAACGAGCTTGATCTCTTAGCTTTTCTGCTGATCACTCTTGTCCTAAGAGCTAAGAGATTGATCTTGTTTGATTTGTACACTAACTCGGGCATAGGTTTTTATAGCTTAATGATCCTGGAGTTACATAACGTTTGATAGGATTAGTGGAATCAAGATTAAACATTACGTAATTCCAAGCTAATTAATTTATCGAATCCCTTGAAGGTTTGTTGAGCAAGCTGTATTGAACAACGCTCAATAAAAGTGAGTTGTTCAACTGTTGGGACAACTTCTTGAGTGTGCATCAACAAATTTTGGCCTAAAACAAACATAGCGAACCCTCCGTGTATCATTTAAACATACTGAAGAAAGTGTTCTGGAAGACTTCTGAAGGCCATTTACAGTGCCACAACTTCAAAAAAAGTGTTCCTCATTGACGAGATCACAAAAGACTAGGAACTCTATAATGACCTCAAAGATGGCAACGACCATCTTGAATACTGAATCAGTAAGTTGGAGGCAAGCTTCAAAATTATCAGCATTCACATACTACAGCAAGCCTCTGATCTTCTCCAAGATATGTTGAAAGCATGCTAAGGCAAGATAACACAATCAATTAAACCATATTTCTAAGAAAGTAATGATAATCAATCTTCCATTCAATTTGGTTTGTGATTTCGATCAAGTCAATAGCAGTGGACCTAATCAGAACCATAAACAAGAAGGCATGGGATGCAATTTAAAATTCAAAAATTGCCGCCTTCACTTAGATTCCTTATTTTAACTGCAATTGCTATTGGCACAAGTTTTCTCAACTTACCGTACATCATTTTAACACTCCATTCCCATAAAGCTGCTTTTTTAGTGTTCTGCTATTTTCTATATAGGCCATCATCCCGACCATGCTACCTAGTTGCAGCCCCCTTGTAAAGTGTCCATCTGTATTATTTTTATTTCAAAGAAACAACAGATGAATTTTCAATACTAGATACACTTTCATATTTGTACTTAATTCTAATTTCTCATGCTTTAATTCAGTTTCATCGGCCAGATTCTCTAGAAGTTTCTTACTACCCTATGTTTCCTCTTCAATTAGCTCTCAGATGATATAGTCTTTCATCAACTCCCCTTTCCCTCACAGTCATTCTCCTTCGGCTCCTTCTGGAATATAATCATCTTCTTGAACAACCCTTCCATATAAATTTGGGCCAGGGGAATTTCAATTGGTTTTCCGTTCTTATTTGATGCAATGCGAGGCTTCGAAGGCATTCTCAGAGTCCAATGCACACTTAAACTTAAGTCCAATCGCTATTGGATCTCTGTAATGACACAAAATATTGATCCCTTCTCAAAACTCGACACCTATACATATGAGAAAAAACCGTCAGTAATTCATAACAGGGTATCAGTACCATCTTCATGGGTCCCTCGGCCTTATTAATTCGAACCTATCAAACTTAACTGTATAATGTAGGATCTTATTTGAATGATCAGTGACTAATCGGTTAAAAACTGCATTCACAAAAATATTATACTTTGTGTGTGTTATCCCGATGACCTTATCAATAATACTTATGTAACGCCCCAAAACCTCATCTCGAGACGTCACATGGTTCTTAAGGCTACGAGTAGCCCTAAGCTAACCCTTTGAGCCTGTTACTACTTTTAACACTTACTTTAAGATGGATAAAGCAAAACAATGGCACTGTAATAACATATCTCAACTGAAATAACAAAAAAAATACTGTCTGAATAGCAACATCCTGAAAAGTCTAAAACACCACTGATAGTCTAGTTTGACAAAGGCTCTACTACTCAAGAACTAAAGATCCATTGGGGAAGATCCCCAACTGACTCATACTCAACTGAAAAGAAATTACCCAACTACTATGAAGTCTGAAATCAGGGAAAATAGGTCCTCGAACCATGAGGACTCACCAAGTATGGAGGTGTAGATCAAGGTACTCGGAGATCACTGACGCTGCTGAGACTGAGCACTTGAACCTACATTATGAGACAATATAGCACACAGACGTATATGTGAATCAGTACTTTAAGGATGTACTGAGTATATGGGGGTGTATGTGATACTTAAAATAATAATATCATCAATCTTTACAGAAATCATGCATGCTAATATAATTGACTCACATAGCTCGAATAATATCAATATGCATATCTCGTAAATTATGAATAATGGAGCATATAGTATAAATATCATCTCAAGGAACATACTTTACTTTAGAAACTGATTACTCACTCTTACTAATAGGGAAAACTACTTTCTTCTTGGGAAAATTTTACTTTAAGAAACTACTCTGAAAAATCTTTCTATTAGGGAGGTTCTCCTAACCGAAATACACCATGCGAGCTACATGGATTCCAACGTCTTGTCCTCCTAAGGAAGAAACCTCACATTAGGGAGAGGCATCATACTCTTGCCAAGGAGTATAACCTCAACTCAGTGATCACTATCTCTGCCTCGAGCCCATAAATCTCAATCCTACGGTAGCACGTAGTTCTGGGGTATGAAGCCATAGTAACTTACCCAACTCGGTGCTAAATACTAATCGATTTATTTAGCTACGCTCATCTCATGGAAATCCACTTTAAAATAATCTCGTGGTTCATAAAGAACCCAACTATAAAATCTGTAGTCTCATTTAGAAATATGGATTTCAAAGCTACTATGACCGTTAAGGTAAAAACTTTCTCAATAATCTCAAAATACTCAAATCATGGGTGCTTATAGAACAAAATTCCTTAAAATTAAAATCTCAAGTAGGGCTTAGTGACCCATATATCAATCTCATGTTAAGACATATCGAAATTCATACTAGATATCATAAAGATTCATAAATCATATAGAAATCTGGAAATTTTCAGAAATATGCATTATAATCTCAACATACTCATGTACTTCAATTTCTAAAACATTGAAACCATCATAATCTCAAGAAATAATAACATAGGGTATAAAACCATACTTAAATTTCATAAGAAACCTGCTAAACCATATATCTTTGTTATTAAATCAACTTTTGGGCACAAGGACGAAAGTAGTGTCCTTGTTCAAACCCCACATACCTTAGATTATGACTTGTAGATGAACAAGCTTGCTTGAGACTCTTTTTCGCACTCTTGAGTGAGGGTTCTTAAAGCTTTTGACTTGGGAACCTTGGATCTTAACTCAATTTGTAGAAACTATGGTGGAATCTTAAGGTTCTTAGAGAAAGATTTAGATTTGCTCTTAAGGGTTAATCTTGAGAGAAAACCCTAGTTCTTGATGCTTTGAATGATTCTGAAGTTCTATGCTTCATTTTGATATATCTAGGTGTTAAAAAGGGTGAAAAAAAAGACCAAAAAGGCCTTTTAAAAATGGCTTTAAAATGCTGAATGGGATCTGCGATGGCTCATACGATGGTCCGTTAGTCCGACCGTCGCACTTGGACTAGAATAGGGGCTCACTTCCTTAGTAGCGACGGCTTGGACGATGGTCCGTTGCAAGCTCGATGGTCCATCGGCCTGACCGTCGTATTTGCCTAGTGGATGGGTTTACTGCCTTAGTTGCGACGGCTCGAGCGATGGTCTGTCACAAGCTCGACTATCCGTCAACCTGCATGTCGCACTAGGGCGATTCTGATAGCTCTTACTTAAACAACCGTAACTTCTCACTCCGATACTGAATTTGGACAAAATTGATATCGTTGGAAAGATAATTCAATTTCACACACGATAAAAAGTCAAAATTAAGAAAAATCCATCTTATTTAAATACTAATAACTTTGGAAGTCATTCCATAATCTTATAGAGATACAATTTAGACTTAAGGAAAGTTCGGGGTACTACAACTTAACTTCCACACATGAAAGTGGATTCATCTATCTGCATGCACCTTATTCTTACTAGCCTATCTATGGATTAAATTGAATAAATAGATGACTTAACTATTGTAACAGGTGCCACATCTATTTAAATTATCAAACAATTATAGACATCTGTTACGACAAATGATCAATCTGTTGCAACATACAATCTGTTGCAACATATGACTTATTTATGAGAAAAATCAAACAGATATATCCATCTATTGCAATAGATTGTCAATATATTGTAAATTGTCTGACAGATGGAATATATTTTGTAACAGATTACCGATCTGTTAGATTTATTTTAAAATAATTTTCTTTTTGTTTTTGAAATACAATAAAGATAAAATGTTGTATTTAGATTTTTTTTTAATTTACACAAGCTTTAAAAGTTATAAATTTTATTTAAAAAGAGAAGAACAGTCCTGGTTTTTTGACTAACCCTTTTGAATTCAATCTTTTATAATAGGCCCCTCCTTACTCGTTCATTCTACTCCACTTCTAGATATGGCTGATCTAGATTTGTACAAGGTGATTCATCTCGAATCCTTGCGGAAACTTGAAAGGCAGATTCATGAACTCCGGAAGGAGTTGGGCAACTTCAGAGCAAGGCTAAGGAGGGCCCTGCTGCTGCCGAATGACGATTGGCCGGTTGACAATAATACTAATACTAATACTAATAATAGTAATAATAATTGGATTAATGATATGATGATTATTAATTAAACATAGATTATATGTTGCAACAGATAGATTATCTGATGCAACTTGTTGTCTATTTGTTGCAACAGATGATAAGTATGTTGTCATAGATGAGTTATCTGATGCAACAAATATAGAATCTGTTGTCACAACTCAATAAAAATGATTCTTAAAAAGAACTAATTAATAATAATAAGTTGAGAAGTCATAACTTATCACAATGTTGCTTAATTTAATTAAGTCATAACTTTTCACAGTAATAAAAAATATAATTAATAAATAGAGGTGAACAGTCGGGCCTTTTTGCCTAACTCATTCAAATTCAATTCTTTAAAAATAAGTCCCTCCTTACTCAATCATTCATTCTACTACGCTCTATTTATTTATTGCATCTTGCCTTTCATATTACATCTTCCACCACTTTCTCTTCCATGACTTAGATAATTTTTTTCTTGCTTTGTGTGTAAATATACCCAATTTGTAGTATATGTTGTATTACATTCAGATTCTTTTCTTTACCTTTATTTTTACATTTTTTGGTCAATTCATGTGAGTTCTAGATATGACTGATCCAGTGTGGGACATTGCTTTTCTGCAAGACGACGTGAAAGAACTTTAGATACAGGTTCATGACCTACAGTGAGAGTTAGGAGTAGTGAGATAAGGATGCTCTGGGAGATTCGTAGGCTAAGGAGGGCCCTACTGCTGCCAGTTGAAGATTGGCCGACTGACAAGAATATTGATGATGATGATGATAATAATAATTAGATTTTTTTTCTTTTAGTCTATGTATTTTTATTTATTTTTGTTTAATAAAAAATTATATTTGATCGGTTTTGATGTTTTAATTCATATTTAATTTTCATTCTATCGATTATCTTCTTAATAAACATGTTGACGATGAGACATATGGAATAATTTTGAATCCAATAGCAATAGAAAGAGTTGAAACATATTGGTTATCTATTGGGTTTGTGGCAGGAGATGATTTATGTTGTTCCAAATAGATTACTCATCTGTTGCAACAGATAAATAGTCTATTGCAATAGATAATCAGTCTGATGCAATAGATAATAAGTCTGTTGCAACAGATAACTAGTCCATTACAACAAATAACTCTTTTTTTACAATAGATTACCCATCTATTTGATTCATGTTACGGGCACTATAGAATCATAAACATGAATCGAACATATAGGTCTTCTGTTGCAACGGATTACTCATCTGATGCAACAGATGAGTGATCTATTTAAATTTGGGCTCTTATGTTCGATTCTTGATCGAGTTCTATCCATTGTTGAAAAAAACAGTAGTAGCTGTGTGTCCAGATTACAAATTCGACAAAAAATCAAAATTTTACTTACCTAAGTCACCTATGAAGTAATGCCAAAGTGGAAAGTGATGTACGAAACAAAATTTCACCTAAAAAATTGGTCAATTAGCCTCAGTAATGGTAAAAACAATAACAACAATAGTCGACAAGAAGAAGATAGAGATGATAATGAAGTAGAAGATAATGATAAAGAAGAATAAGATGAAAAATAAAACAACAACAACAATGAACAGCAATAATCGTGAAGAGAGAGAAAATAAGAATGGATGAGAAGAGAGACAAATGCGCCTTTTTTCTCTCCGTTCCCTGTTATATTAACTAACATTTGAATTAAAGTGTAAATTCAAAAACTTGTGTGTTATTTTCAAACTTCCCCAACTTTCTTAATCCATAATAAAGTAATTGTCACCTACACTCAATTATTAAGACTTGAGTCACCTACACCTCATTTTCAAACTTTGTTGTCACTTACAGCTCAAAGCCCCAAGTTATGTGGGGTTTGAGATATAACGACGACTAGGGTACTCACACTCTGTTGACATTATGACTCAACTAATACGACTCGTAATGGGATCCTACGACACGTAGGATCCAGTCGTAGTCAACACAAAACCCACTTAGGGTATACACTGGACATCCTACAATTTGTGTAACACCCCACAAAAATCATCCATGCATTAGCTCATGGTAATATGCTCTTAGAGTAAAATGACTAGAATTGTGTCAAAGAAGCTTAACCTCATTTTTGACTTCCAAAGTGATTAAATTTTAAACCATATATAATTTCCCTAATTTTGACTTTTTATCATGTGGGAAATTGAATGATCTTTCCGTCGATATAAGATTCGCCCAAATCTGATACCCAGGCAAGAAGTTATGGCTATTTTAGGTTTTAGTCATAAAACACAGTCATTTTGGTGCTTGGCACGCTGTGGAGGGAGCTTATTTAGAAATTGTCAAATTCCAGTAGCATAGAGCAATTGTGGTGCATCGCGCTGAAGTTTCAGGTCCCAACCAGTGGGACAACGTGATGGCTTCTCGTCGCGATGACCTTAAAAATCCCTCTCGTTAATTTCCAGTGAGCCACCACGATTGTGGTGCATTGCGGTGGCCCATGAAATCGGGCTCCCAGTTATATTCTTAGTCCATCTCATTAAGGGTATATTGGGTATTTTTCACCCCCTTATCAGCCAAAACACGAGATTTAATCCCAAATGACCTCATTATTGATATTTTTATCAAAAACCATCAAGAATACTCCTTAGGGTTTCAAACAAGAAAACCCAAATAACTCAAGATTTAACCGTGGGTTTTCAAGATTGATTGAAGATTTGGAATCCCCAAATCGTAGGCTTCAAGAATCATCCATCAAATTTCTAAATTGAGGTACGTGGGGTTTATCCTACAAACTAAATGGGCTTGTCAACACTAGAACATGATTTAAAGAATATCAAGCATGAATTTTAAAGGGGTTTTGAAACTTATGCTTTGAATTTTGCATTATGGATGCTTGGATAATATTATTGTTTTGGTCTTCAGGCCTTACCTCCTTAAATTAATTTAAGCTTATATGAATATGTATGATGTTGGAGATTTGATTGAGAGGAATTTTATTGAAGCCCCTCTCTTTGATGATTTAGAGTTGATGAACTTGTTGGGAATGATTTGAGATACTTGTTTAATGTTTTGAAGGGGATATTTTCAATATCTAAGTATTTAACATGATTTCTATGATGATGAGAGGGAGTTTCTTGATATGATTTCGTTCTTTTCTTAAAAAGAAAGAATTTCATATGATTGATATCTTTAATATGACCACCTTGTGTGTTTGAAATGGTGAAAAAGAGAGTTTCTTGAATATGCTTACATGAGCTTTAAGAAAGAGTTTCTTGAAATGATTTATTGATATGGTGGTCCCAGATTTACATTTTGAAATAGAGATTATTATATGCTAATAATGGCTCAGAGATGTGACTTGCAATTCAATGGTATGACGATACCATATAAATGTATGCCATAACAGAGTTAGATTTTTTATAGTATGTTTTCAGAGAATGCATGTTTTAAAGAGTTAAAACTGAGATTAAAGAGGGTTAGGTGGTTACCCGAAGAAGGTTTGAGTTCAAGTAACTCTTAACCTAAAACTGTGATTTGCCGATCCTGGTATATTATTTTACGCTGATGACAGCCATGTGGAGTAGCAAAGTCAGAGACTCCAACTCTTGTATCACACTTGGCTTGGAGGCTTCCCTGCCGAGTCAATGGCCGATTCCATATAGCCCGTGGAATTTCAGAGTTGTAGGGTATACCACCTAGCGCAAAAGTAAAACTAAGAGTGTCTTAGAGTTCAGATGATTTTACAGAGTCTTTCGAAAATACCTATGAGATTTCTTACTATCTGATATGTTTACAAACTATTTTAAATTGCTCTCATATATGTTGAATATAAATTATTATTTTGGATCTGGTCTGCATACTAGTACATCTGTATTGACCCCCTACCTTCTAGGTTTGGAGGCTCAGTCCAAGGGTCTGGCTAATCAGTAGAGTATTCTAGAGAGAAGTGATCCATTTAGTGGTGAGCCTTCTTTGTTCTAGAAGGCCTGTTATTTCAGAATATGTTATTCTATTGGTTTGGTCTACTGGGGGCCTTGTCCCAGTTTTCAGATAGTTGTCAGATGTTCATGTAGTAGAGATTTTGTAGGCTGTTCCAGATGTTGTTTAGTTGATTTTGGATTTCATTCCTTATTGGTAAACTAAATTCAGGGTATGATTATGTTTTCATATCAGATTATATTCCACATCTTCTTTTATTATATGAATGTTGTGCATAATTACCAGATAGAGTAGGACACCCGAGCCTTTTTGGTTACGGATGTCCGTCACGACCATGCCCTAGTTTGGGTCATGACAAACTTGGTATCAGAGCACAGTTCATAGTCTCAGGGTATTTGCAAAATCACATCGGGTAGAATCTTATTTATAGGTATATAGTGCGCCACACTTATAAGCCACAGGCTACTAGGCGTTTAGGAATGTTTCTCTTCTTTGTTGTTTAGTTTGTACTTCAGAGTCTGAGTTGTCCCCTAATTGATGATCTCTTGTGTTTCAGAAAAACAATCATGCCTGCCCGTCCTACTGTCAATAAGGATGCTCAGACAGATGAGGTCTGTCCCACTCATGGGTTGAGGACCCAAAATAGTGCTCAGACTCCAAAGATTGATGATACTCTGGGAGTCCCACCTACTCAAACCATCCCACTTAGGGAATCTAGAGCTCCTCGAACGGGGACTAATCGTACTTAGCCTCGCGAGAGAGAGGTATCTAATGCAGAATTTAGATAGTCCATTCAAATGCTTGCCCAATTGGTAGTTACACAGACTCAACGGTTGAAAGATATTGGGTTTGCATCTGTTATGTTTGAGGCTACAAGAGTGGGCCAGTTTATGAAGATGAACCCGCCCAAGTTTATTGGTACCAAGGTAGAAGAGGATCCACAAGAGTTTGTGGATGAGATGGAGAAGATCTTTAAGGTGATGCATGTAGATGAGGTAGAGGGGGTTGAGTTAGAGGCTTACTATCTTAAGGATGCAGCGAACCAATGGTATAACAAGTGGGAAGATTCAAAGAGTTAGCAGGCTGAGCCCACAGTTTGGGCCAAGTTCGTGGAAGCCTTCCTTAATTGATTCTTTTCTCTCGAGCTGAGGAAGGTCAAAGCTAAAGAGTTTATAAATCAAAAGTAGGGTAAGATGAGTATCCTGGAGTACACTCTGGGGTTTAACCAACTAGCCCGTTATGCTCCAGAGATGACTAGTAACATAAGAGCCCGAATAAGGAAATTTGCATCTGGCCTTTCAGATGACTGTGCTTGAATGTCAGGGAGCAATGTTGAATCGGGACATGGATTTTACCAGGCTATCAGTCCACATACAACAAGTTGAGAAAAAGATAAAGAAAATTGTTGAATCTAGAGAGAAGGACAGACAGGCGAAGAGATCCAAAATAGCAGACCAGAGCTACAGTCAGCAGTAGAGTGGGAATTGGGGTAACAAATAGCAGAAGAAGAAGAATTGGGGTAATCCAATCTGCAGCTAGTGCCCCGGTGACCAGACCCCCAGCCAGTGCCCAGGTGACCAGACCCCCAGGGGCCGAGGATGCAGGGTCCACAGTCTTAAGGAAGTGTAGCTCAGACCTCTCGGACATACCCGCACTGTGAGAAATGTGGGAGGAATAATGGGAGATATCAGTTTGGCACTATGGTGTGTTATTCGTATGGCCAGCCAGGCCATATCCAAAGAGAATGTCCGGTATTAAAGGGTAATAATGGTGGAGCCAAGTCACAGGCTAATTCTTCTGCACCACCACTACCTCAGAAGGGTGCCACTTCAGCCGCTAGAAATGGCCGCAACCGGTTGTATGCCTTGATCAACTGGTAAGAGGTAGAGGCCTCACCAGATGTAGTTACTGGTACGTTGCAAATCTTTTCCCGTGATGTTTATGTGTTACTTGATCCTAGGTCTACTTTGTCTTACGTGACCCCTTATGTGGCTGTTGGTTTTGGGTTTGAGCCCGATGTAATTGCTGAACCTTTTTCTATTTCCATTCCAGTAGGAGACTCTATTGTGGCTAGGAGAGTGTATAGAAATTGTGTGGTGACTATTTGTGGGCGGGATACTGCAGCAGACCTCGTAGACTTAGATATGGTTGATTTTGATGCTATCTTAGGGATAGATTGGCTTCATTCGTGCTATGCCATGCTAAATTATAGAACCCAAAAGGTTACTTTCTCTTTTCTGAATGAACGAACAATAGAATAGGAGGGACATTCTTTATCACCTAGAGGGAGGTTCATCTCTTGTCTCAGAGCTCGTAAACTCATTTCTAAGGGCTATTTGTATCATCTTATTTGGGTTAAATATTTGAATATCGAAAGCCCTTTTCTTCAGTCCTTCCCTGTGGTGAATGAGTTCCCAAAAGTTTTTCCAGATGATCTCCCAGGAATACCACCTGATAGGGAGATAGATTTTGGTATTTATTTATTGCCAGATACCCATACCATCTATATTTTGCCATAGAGAATGGCTCCTACAGAGTTGAAAGAGTTGAAAGAACAACTAGAAGATCTTCTAGATAAAGGTTTTAACCGTCCTGGGGTGCACTTGTACTCTTCGTGCGAAAGAAAGATGGTTCCCTTCGTATGTGTATAGATTACCGTCAGTTGAATAGGGTCACGATTAAAAATAAATATCCTCTTCCTAGGATTGATGATCTTTTTGACTAGCTTCAGGGTTGTAAATGTTTTTTAAAGATAGACCTTCGTTCGGGATACCATCAGTTGAAGGTTAGAGAGTCAGATATTCCCTAAACATCTTTTTGAACCAGATAAGGTCATTATGAATTCTTAGTCATGTCCTTTGGGTTGACTAATGCCCCTGTGACTTTCATGGACCTTATGAAGAGGGTGTTATATCAGTTTCTAGATCTGTTTGTTATAGTTTTAATTGATGATATTCTGATTTATTCTAAGAGTGAGGAAGACCATGCCAATCACCTCCGAATCATTCTTCAGACTCTCAAGGATCATGAGTTCTATGCAAAATTTTCCAAGTGTGAATTTTGGCTTAATGCTATTGCTTTCTTGGGGCATATCGTTTCTAGTAACGAGATTAAGGTTGATCCCCAAAAGATTGAGACAGTGAGAAAATTGCCTAGACCCACGACTCCTACTGATATTTGGGGATTCTTGGGTTTGGCAGGGTATTACAAAAAATTTGTAGAGAGTTTTTCTTCCATAGCTACACCGCTTACTAAGTTGACTCAGAAAAAGGTAAAGTTCGTGTGGTCTGACTCCTGTGAGAATAGTTTTGAGAAGTTAAAAGATAAGTTGACAAATGCTTCTGTTTTGACTCTTCCGGAAGGTACGGAAGGGTTTGTTATGTACTGTGATGCATCCCATATGGGACTTGGGTGTGTACATATGCAACATGGTAAAATGGTGGATTATGCATCTAGGCAGTTAAAAGTACATGAGCGAAATTACCCCACCCATGACTTGGAGTTAGCAGCTGTGGTGTTTGCACTCAAAATCTGGTGGTATTATCTCTATGGGGTACATATTGATATATTTACTAACCACAAGAGTTTGTAGTATGTTTTCTGGCAGAAAGAATTGAACCTCAGACAATGGCATTAGTTGGAACTTTTAAAAGGTTATGACATGAGATTGCACTACCATCCGGGTAAGGCAAATGTGGTAGACGACGCCCTCAGTAGGTTATCTATAGGCAGTCTTTTGCATATTAAAAAAGGAAAGAGAGAGATGGTGAAGGATATTCACTGACTTATAAATCTAAGAGTGCGACTCTAGGATTTTGAAGATGGGGGAGTGGTTGTTCATGAGGTAGCTAAGTCTTCCCTTTGTGCTAAAGTTAAAGAGAAGCAGGTTGAAGATCCCATCTTGATGCAGATCAAGAATAATATAGGTCAACAGAAGGTGATGTCTTTTGAAATTGGTGGTGATGAAGTTTTGAGATATCAGGGTAGACTATGTGTGCTAGATGTAGATGGGTTACGAAAGAGGATCCTTGATAAAGCTCACACTTCAAGGTATGTTGTTCACCCAGGATCTACTAAGATTTATCATGATTTGAAAGCTATTTATTGGTGGAATAATATGAAGCATGATGTGGCTAATTTTGTTGCCAAGTGTTTGAATTTTTAATAAGTGAAAGTAGAGCATATAAGGCCAGGTGGTACTTCCCAGGAGATAGACTTTCCTTTGTGGAAATGGGAGATGATCAATATGGACTTCATCATGGGACTTCCGAGGTCCGAAGCCAGTATGATTCAATTTGAGTGATTATTGATTGACTGACCAAGTCTGCCCACTTTCTGCCCATCAGAACTAACTATTCGGGAGATGATTATGCCAAGCTGTACATTGAGGAGATAGTCCATTTGCATGGAGCACCTGTATCTATCATATCTGACCAAGGTACGTAATTCTCCTTGTAGTTTTGGAAGTCTTTTCAGAGAGGTTTAGGTACCCAAGTAAACCTAAGTACTGCATTCGACCCTCAGACTAATGGCAAGCTGGCTGCACCATTTAGACTCTTGAGGATACGTTAAGGTCCTGCATAATTGACTTCAAGGGAAGTTGGGTGGATCACTTACCATTGATAAAGTTCGCATAAAATAACAGTTACCATACCAGTATTAAGATAGCTCCTTTTGAGGCATTGTATGAGAGAAGATGTAGGTTGCCAATAGGGTGGTATGAAGTGGGTGATACTCAGTTGTTTGGGCCTGATCTTGTGCATTAGGTAATGGAGGACGTGAAAATTATTAGAGAACGACTTAAGACATCCCAGAGTCGACAGAAGTCCTATGCTGATATTAGGAGAAGAGACTTAGAGTTTGAGGTTGGTGATTGGGCATTTCTCAAAGTTTCTCCTATGAAGGAAGTCATGCATTTTGGGAAGAGAGGTAAGCCGAGTCTTCGCTATATAGGGCCATACCAGATTTTGAGAAGAATAGGGAGAGTTTCTTATGAGTTAGAGTTGCCTACAAGTTTGGTCTCTATTCATATGATATTCCATATATCCATGCTGAAGTAATATATTGGAGACCATTCCCTAGTGTTTCCTGTAGAGGAGATCAAGGTGACAGACTCATTAGCATATGAAGAGGAACCTATTGCAATCTTAGATCGCTAAGTTCGAAAGTTGAAGAGCAAAGAGATAGTGTCGGTTAAGGTGTTTTGGAGAAATCAGAAAGTTAAGGAAGCAACTTGAGAATTAGAAAATGATATGAGAGATAGATACCCAGACTTGTTTGATCCGATGGATGACAAAATGGAAGGTACAATCCTTGTCATATTCTTTTATGGCCTTAGTATACTTTAAATCATGCTTGTCTGTGTTTCGTATCATCATTCGGGGATGAATGATCCCAGGGGGGATAATGTAACACCCCAAAAAAATCGTCCGTGTGTTAGCTCGTGGTAATATGCTCTTAGAGTAAAATGACTAGAATTATGTCAAAGAAGATTAGTCTCATTTTTTACTTCCAAAGTGAGTAAAGTTTAAACCATCTATAATTTCACTAATTTCAATTTTTTCTCATGTGGAAAATTGAATAAGATTTCTGTCGATATAAGATTTGCCCAAATCTGATACCCGGAGAAGAATTTATGGCTAATTAAAGTTCTAGTCATAAAACACCATCATTTTGGTGTTTGGCGCGTCGCGGAGGGATCCTATTTAGAAATTGTCAAATTCTATTAGCATAGCGTGATTGTGCTGCGTTGCGCTAAAGTTTCAAGTCCTAACCAGTGGGACAACGCGATGGCTCTGCGTTGCGGTGACCTTAAGAATTCCACTCATTAATTTCTAGTGAGCCGCCGCGATTGTGGCGCATTGTGGTAGCCCATGAAATCGGGCTCCCAATTATATTTTTAGTTCATCTCATTAAGGTTATCTTGAGTATTTTCCACCCCCTTATTATCCTAAATATGGGATTTAATCCCAAATGACCTCATTATTGATATTTTCATCAAAAACCATAAAGAACACTCCTTAGGGTTTCAAAAAAGAAAACCCAAATAACTCAAGATTTAACCGTGGGTTTTCAAGATTGATTGAAGATTTGAAATCCCCAAATCATAGGCTTAAAGAATCATCCATTAAATTTCTAAATTGAGGTACGTGGGGTTTATCCTAAAAACTACATGGGCTTGTCAACACTAGAACATGTTTTAAAGATTATCAAGAATGAATTTTAAAGGGGTTTTGAAACTTATGCTTTGAATTTTGCATTATGGATGCTTGGATAATATTATTGTTTTGGTATTTAGGCCTTTCCCCCTTAAATTGATTTAAACTTATATGACTATGTATGATGTTGAAGATTTGATTGAGAGCATTATTATTGAAACCTCTCTCTTTGATGATTTAAAGTTGATGAACTTGTTGGGAATGATTTAAGATGCTTGTTTAATGTTTTGAAGGGGATCTTTTCAATATTTAAGTATTTAACATGATTTTGATGATGATGAGAGGGAGTTTATTGATATGATTTTGTCGTTGTCTTAAAAAAAAAGAATTGCATATGATTGATATCTTTGACATGACCACCTTGTGTGTTTGAAATGGTGAAAAAGAGAGTTTCATGCTTATGTTTACATGAGCTTTAAGAAAGAGTTTCTTGAAATGATTTATTGATATGGTGGTCCCAGATTTGCGTTTTGAAATAGAGATTATTATATGCTAATAATAGCTCAGAGATGTGACTTGCAAGTTAATGGTATGACGATACCATATAAATGTATGCCATAACAGAGTTATAGTTTTCAGAGTATGTTTTTAGACAATGCATGTTTTAAAGAGTTAAAACTGGGCTTAAAGAGGGTTAGGTGGTTACCCGAAGAAGGTTTGAGTTCAAGTAACTCTTAACCCAACACTATGATTTGCCGATTCGGGTATATTATTTTACACTGGTGACGACCGTGTGGCATAGCAGAGTCAGAGACTCTGGCCCTTGCGGCAAACTTGGGTTGCAGGCTTCCCCATCGAGTCAATGGCAGATTCCATATATCCCGTGAAATTTTAGAGTTGTAGGGTATGCCACCTAGCGTAGGAGTAAAACTAATAGTGTCTCAGAGTTCATATGATTTTATAGAGTCTTTCGAAAATGCCCATGAGATTTCTTACTATCTAATATGTTTACAAACTATTTTAAATTGCTCTCATATATGTTGAATATAGATTATTATTTGGGATCTGCTTTGCATACCAATACATCTGTATTGACCCATACCTCCCAGGTTCAGAGGCTCAGTCCAAAGGTCTGGCTAATCAGTAGAGTATTTCAGAGAGAAGTGATCCGTTTATTGGTGAGCCTTCTTTGTTCCAGAAGGCCTGTTATTTCAGATTATGTTATTCGGTTGGTTTGGTCTACTTAGGGCCTTGTCCCAGTTTCAGATAGTTGTCAGATTTTCATGTAGTAGAGATTCCGCAGACTGTTCCAGATGTTGTTTAGTTTATTTCGTATTTCATTCCTTATTGTTAAACTAAATCCAGTGTATGACCATTTTTCGTAGCAGATTATATTCCGCATCTTCTTTTATTATATGAAATTTATGCATGATTAATAGATAGAGTAGCACGGTCGGGACTTCATGGTTCGAGATGTCCATCACGGTGAGGCCTTAGTTTGGGTCATGACAATTTACTCCCAACGACTCATAATTAGTCCTTCCGAATCTTAGTAAGCAATTCGTACTCAGAGTAGAACTTAGTCACACACACTGTTTAGGTTATGATTGGGTCCAACAACTCGTAAAGACTCCCTATTACTCATAGGGTAAGTCGTAGTTTGGGCAGTGAGGATAAAATTTCAAAAAATTTCAAGGACCAAAAACCTGGGGTGTTGCATACTCCCATTAGGATCATTCATCCTCAAATGATAGGACAAGACATTTATTAGCACGATTTGACCCCAAACACAACCACACTTACCTTTAACAAAGACAGAAAACAAAGATACTAAGGAAATAATAATTTCCTTTAACAAAGTCAGAAAACAAGAATGTTAAGGAATACACATACCTCAAGAATGAATATTTGGAACGGGAAACAAAAATGGATACTTGGTGATACGAGTGTCACGGGCTCGAGACCATTTACTAGAAGTCAAGATCGGGAACTACAAAGGGTTTAAGGTGTGTTTATGAAAATGGACGCGGTTGAGCTTGTTGCAAACTTTCCCAAGAGAGTGTACGTATTGACATGTGGGGGATAACATTATTGGCCCAAAATACACCCCAAGGCTTCCCCAAACACACCAAACCCTCCCCTTTCATTAAGGGCAAAGGGTCCTTTTGCCATTTTTTTTGTAAAGATTATTCAAGGTGTTTCTTTAGTCTTGTTCTCTTTAGTTAGTCATTTTATTGAAAACACTTGTAATATTGAACACCATTTTCCTCTAAAAAGAGAGTAGACCACCAAAAATTGAACATCACAAGTGAAAGGTTCCACTTGTGTTGTGAAACGACTAGAAACGAGAGTGCTTGAGTGAACCGAGCTCCTCTTGTGTTCTGTAAGAAAGTTTTGCTTGTTAACTTATTTTGAAGAGGTTTTAGAGTATTAATACACTCTTTATTTGCTGCATTATGAGTTCTCCTTGTGTCAAGTTACTTATCTTCTTTACCATTTAAGTTTGTGTTTGTTGTTTCCATTTAATGTCTTATATGTGTGTGGAATGTTTGTGTGACTGTGGAATATTTTTGTTCCCTTTTAGATACCATTTGTTATCATTCGGTATCATAGAAAAGGATGGTCATGTTCTTACACCACCAATCTTGGGCTCTTGTAGTTGAAAAAAAAAGAGTGTGTTATCTGGTGACTAGTGTTTGGCCGAGAAGTGTCTAGATTTAGGTGTTATTTTACTTGTCTTAGTAGTTTCGTGTGTTAGCTTGTTGTTTCCCTAGCACACTTGAGTCTAAGGTTCAATATTTGAGCCTTTGTTTAGTATTGTTGAAGGGTTGGACGGCTTGAATATTATTGTTGTTCATAAGTGTTCTTATTATTGTTCATAATGTTCTTGAGGTGGATGTTCAACAAAATGTGTGTTTGATTTGAAAAGGGGAAGAGAGAGGTTAAGTCTTGTGTTTGTATTGAAAATAGTTTCAAGACAACACCCAAAGAATAAAATCAACAAAACACCTCCCAAAAGCTCCCTTACCAAAAGAGTGTCAAAACCTTTTTCAAGAAGAACCAAAAGTGGAAAGGGACAAAGCCAAAGATAAAAGGTGTTTTCCATTTTGGTGCAAGTTGGTGAAATGTTTATTGACACCTCTTTGGACTTTGAAAAAAAGAGTCCAAGGCCTTGTATTTCACTCCAAAAACCGAAAAAGCCTCACCAAACAAAAAAATTGAATCATTCAAGTTGGACAACATAGAACTTCAACAAAATAACAACACCAAACGGACAAAATAAAATTGTGGGCCACATCAACAACAAAACTCAAGTCATAGGACCTTTCAGGTTTATTTCCTTGTCTCTAATAGTTTCCTTTATATTTAATCCTACACTATTTGGCAACTAAGTAACAACCTACTAAGTTTTGAACTAGTTTTTGAGTACGTCTTCGTGTCAACGTTCTTTGTGGTACTTTGCTCGTTTACCATTCGTAGTTGTTCTTTGTTCAAGTACGTATGAAACTTCCTTGAGTCTTCAAAACCAAAATCCATTCTAACTTAAGAGTAGACTCATTCCTAAGTACTCAAGGATTGATAGCCGGCTTACAACACTTGAAGGGCCAAGTGAGGAAGCCAAGTGTGAAGAGTATGTGAGGATATTTTAAACTAACGTTTGTTTGTTTTTTAGGTACATTGGAAAATGGAACCTTTACAAATGGAAACCGAAACTTCCAATGCACAAACCATGGACCAAAATGTTTTGAATGCTCTTACAACTAATCTTGAATCCTTGTCTCGGGTTGTGGCTAGAGTGAATGAGGGTCTTGATAAGTTGGGAGTGGAAGTAGCCTCTATTAGTGGCCAAATGGAAAGGATAGAAAGCCAACGTAGTTCTCGACCCTCAATTCCTAAAAACACATCGCCAACCATTACTCCTAGCACCATGCACCAAAGAATATATCCACTAAATCCCATACCTCAAGTCAACTATTACTCACAAGGCCGAGGCCTTGATGGACCAAGCCATTCCCCACATCACCAAGTCCCACATGACGGACTTGGAACCCAAATGCCACCCTTAAATCCAACTCCTCCAAACCGAAACCAGCCAATCCAAAGAACTCCACCACTAAATGCCAATCCACCATACGAAATTCCAAATGTCCAAAACCCGCCAATGTAAGAAGAGGGATTTGTGAGGGAGAGCCGAAAGGGAGAATATGGAATGTATGATGATCCTTATTTGATAGAAGAGGGGATAAGAGGTAGAAAGATAGAACCGAGGGAGAGCTGAGAGCTTGAAGGTAGGGGCATCCAAGGTGTATGGGAAAGGGATGTTTGCCTCAACACTATCAAAATGGGGCTTCCAATCTTTAAGGGAGAAAGTGATCCCAAAGAGTTTCTTTCTTGGGAATCCACATGCGAGGGTCTTTCAAGTGAATGATCTCATGGAGGAGAAAAAGAGTTGCTATGCCATTGCTTATTCTGAGGGATATGCTACCACGTGGTGGGAGTATGTCAAACATTTTGGTAACGTATTGATTGAGGGGCAACCCCCTCCTTGGTTTCAATTAAGGTATATTATGAGGCAAAGGTACCTTCCCAAAATCTATCAACATGAACTCCTTGAAAAATTTTACAACTTGAAGTAAGGAAACAAAAGTGTGGTAGCCTACTATGATGAGTTTCAACTACTCATCTTGAAACTTGATCATAGAGGAGAACAAGTGTGCCACGATATCATCCGGTTCAAGGTCGGCCTAAATAAGGAAATCTTTACACATATGACACTTCATAAGTTTGAAACTATTGAAGGGATCTTTCAAGCGGCTTTAGAGATTGAACGACAGAACAAGGAAAGGTCGGCCTATAAAACCAAAGCCTACCAAGGGCCCTCGGGTTGGACCAAGGAGAGAGAAATGGTTCCATCATCTTCGGGATGGAGAAAATCCAAGAAATAACCAATCAAGACCCCTCCACCCGTGAGAAAGAGTGCTCAAATACCTCCTTCACGGCTTGAGGGAAAGCCGAATGTTTATTCCAATGTCAAGGGATTCCAAGGCTTCAATTGCCACGGATGGGGACACAAGGCTAGTGAGTGTCCTAATCAGAGAGAATGTGATATTGAGAGAAAGGAAATTGTATTTCTCTGGGAAAGAATTGGGACTTGAAAGGGCTAAAAATAAAGAAGTCATTCAAGATGGAGAGGGAGGGAAGGCCGAAATGCCTAGGGATAATGAGGAAGGAGAGGTTTGGCCTCAAGAAGGTGAACTTGAAGTACCTAATTATATGGTACAAAGAGTTATAATTAGCAAAACATTGGATAATCCTTGACAATGGGAAAACCTCTTTTATACTAAGTGCCTTATTAAGGGGAGTGTGTGCTCTTTGATTATTGATAGCAGAAGTTGTGCTAATGTAGCTAGTGCCTCGATGGTGAATCACTTTAAGTTGCCAACTACTCCATATACGAGTCTGTATAGACTCCAATGGTTGAATAATTGTGGAGAGTTGAAGGTAACTCATCAAGTGGTGATTAGGTTCAAGGTTAGAAATTATGAGGACGAGGTACTTTTCAGCATCATTCCTATGCATACTTGTAACCTTTTGTTAGGTCGGCCATGGCAGTATGATAGGTCGACCAAGCATGATGGCTGAACCAACTATTATTCCTTTAAGTTCAAGGGTCGAAAGTACAACCTCCGACCACTATCACCATCATAAGTGTGTGAGGCACATCAACAAATGAAGAATTTTCCAGAAAATAGAAAGAAAGAGAAAGAACCCATGGGTAGAAGGGAGGAACCCAAGAGTGGGAAGGGTGAGGGTGTAGAGGGAGTTTCGGCATTGAGGGACAGGGATTTGATGGTAATGTTGGCTCGTAAGGGCAACCTCTTCAAAGATAATGATGATACTACTCCTATGTTACTTTTCGCACATATTTTGAATGCTAAACCATCCACTTCCTCTATCTCGTCTTCTATTTCTAATGTCTTGCAGGAATTTGATGATGTGGTCCCAAGTGAGTTGTCGCAAGGACTTCCTCCACTTTAAGGAATCGATCACCAAATCAACTTTGTTTTGGCGTCGTAATTGAAAAATAAGCTGACTTATAGGAGAAACCCATGGATACAAAGGAACTCCAAGGCAAATTGAGGACCTTCTCAACAAAGGATATATCAAGGAAAATATGAGTCCGTGCGCGGTCCTGGTTTTACTTATGCCGAAGAAGGATGGGTCATGGCAAATATGCATGGACTACTAAGGCATAAATAAAATTATGGTAAATTATCGTCATCCTATTCCTAGGCTAGATGATATACTTGACGAACTAAATGGCTCTTGTGTGTTTTCTAAGGTTGATCTTAGGAACAGATATCACCAAATTCGTATGCAACCGGGTGATAAATAAAATATCACATTCATGACCAAATTTGGTCTATATGAGTAGATGCTCATTCCCTTTGGTCTTTCCAATGCTCCTAGTACCTTTATGCGTCTAATGAATCATGTGATGAGTCCGTTTATTGGCAAATTGTGGTCGTGTACTTTGATGATGTTTTAGTTTATAGTAAGTCTCTTAATGATCATGTCTTGCATCTAAGGAGTGTGTTTGATGTTCTTAGGAAAGAAAAGTTGTATGATAATATTGAAAAAGGCCCCTTTAGTATTGATAAAGTTGTGTTTTTGGGATTTGTTGTAAGCTCGAGGGGAGTGAAGGTAGATGAATCCAAGATAACCGCCATTAAAGATTGGCCAATCCCAAAAGCTGTGGGTGAAGTTCGGAGCTTCCATGTGTTGGCAAGTTTTTATAGGAGGTTCGTCAAAGGATTTAGTACCATTGCCACCCCTTTGATCGAAATCATCTGAAAGGACCAACCTTTCCAGTGGGGTGAGGAGCAATCTAAAGCCTTTAAGACCTTGAAAGATATGCTCATTTTGGCACCGTTGTTGCAATTGCCTAACTTTGATAAGATGTTTGAAGTTGAATGTGATGCTAGTAAAGTAGGCATAGGGGCTGTTTATATGCAATATTTAAAGCCCATTGCTTATTTTAGTGAAAAGCTCAAAGGAGCAAGTCTAAACTACTCTACGTATGACTTAGAGTTGTATGCCTTAGTTAGAGAATTAGGCAATTGGAAACGCTATCTTTGGCCCAAGGAATTCGTAATCCGAACAGATCATGAATCCTTGAAGCACCTTCGGGCACAAGATAAGATTAATAAATGGCATGCCAAATGGATTGAATTTCTTGAAACATTTCCCTATCTGATTCAATACAAAAGGGGGAAGGATTATATGGTAGCCAATGCATTATCTAGAAAGCATGTTCTTATGTCCACTTTGTCATCCAAGCTAATGGGGTTTGATAGACTTAAGTTTTTGTATCCCGAGGACCTTTACATTGATCCTATCTTTAGGAAAAGTGAAGCCGTAGGTAGGGAAAAGAGGCCCTTGGAGTCTAGTCCTTATGCCGTGTTTGATGGGTTCTTGTTCTAGGGGAGACGGTTATGTGTACCTTCTAGCTCTTGGAGAGAGTTGTTTGTGAGGGAGGCACATGATGGAGGTATCATAGGTAACTTTGGAATTGATAAAACCCTCGAAATATTGGAGGAGCAATTCTATTAGCCAAGGATGCACAAAGATGTTGTCAAAATTTATGACCAATGCATGGATAGTAGGAGTGCTAAGTCGAGGCTCTTTCCTCATGGGTTATACACCTGCTTCCCACTCCATCACGCCCATGGTTTGATATTTCTATGTATTTCATGTTGGGGCTGCCATGGACTCAAAGGAGTCGGGATAACATCTTTGTTGTCGTTGATCGTTTCTCCAAAATGGCACACTTTATTCCCTGCAAAAATAGTGAAGATGCGGCTAGTGTAGCTTCTTTCTTTATTGAAAATTTTGTTAAGTTACACGACATCCCAAGGACCATTGTAAGTGATAGGGATTTTAAGTTCCTTAGTCATTTTTGAAAGTCAATGTGGGGTAGACTCGAAACTAAATTGTTGTTTTCTACGTCTTGCCACCCACAAACCGATGGCCAAATGGAAGTAGTGAATTGAACCTTGGGTTCCATACTACGTTCCATGGTTAAAGAAAAGTTGACATCTTGGGAAGATCACCTACCTCTCATAGAATTTGCTTACAATTGGGTGATCTATTCGAGTACGGGCATTACGCTCTTTGAAAGTGTCTACGGCTTCAATCCCCTAACACCCTTGGATCTAAATACTTTGTCAAATGATGTTGTTATTATCTTAGATTAAAACAAGAGGTCCGAATCCATTAAAATCTTGCATGAGAAGGTGAGGATGCGGCTTGAGAAAAAGAAGCAAGAGGTGGCCAAACGAGTCAACAAAGGGAGAAGACGTCTTGTACTTGAGCCGGGAGATTGGGTGTGGGAAGACCTATGTAAGGAACCTTTCCCCAACAAAATAAAGGGCAAGTTTCTACCAAGAAGTGATGGTCCATTCTAAGTTCTTGAAAGAATCAACGATAATGCTTACAAGATCGACTTTCCATCGGAATACCAAGTTCATAACACGTTCAAAGTATGTGACCTCTCACGGGTTGATACCATTGAAGATGAAGAACCCGTGAGTTTGAGGTCAAACTCCTCTCAAGATGATACAGGTGTCACGGGCTTGAGACCATTTACTAGAAGTCAAGCTCGGGAACTACAAAGGGTTTAAGGCGTATTTATGAAAATGGACGCGGTTGAGCTTGTTGCAAACTTTCCCAAGAGAGTGTACGTATTGACATGTGGGGGATAACATTATTGGCCCAAAATACACCCCAAGGCTTCCCCAAACACACCAAACCCTCCCTTTTCATTAAGGGCAAAAGGGTCCTTTTGCCATCCTTTTTGTAAAGACTATTTAAGGTGTTTCTTTAGTCTTGTTTAGTTTAGTTGGTCATTTTCTTGAAAACACTTGTAACATTGAACACCATTTTCATCTCAAGAAGAGAGTAGACCAGCAAACATTGAACATCACAAGTGAAAGGTTTCATTTGTGTTGTGAAACGGCTAGAAACGAGAGTGCTTGAGTGAACCGAGCTCCTCTTGTGTTCTGTAAGAACGTGATGCTTGTTAAATTATTTTATAGAGGTTTTAGAGTATTAATACACTCTTTAGTTGCTGAATTATGAGTTCTCCTTGTGTCAAGTTACTTATCTTCTTTACGTTTAAGTTTGTGTTTGTTGTTTCCGTTTAATGTCTTATGCATGTGGACTGTTTGTGTGACTGCGGACTGTTTTCTTGCTCTTTTAGATACCGTTTGGTATCACTTGGACTTCATGTCCTCCTCAGCTTCCCAAGTAGCTTCCTCAACTTGTTGGTTCCTCCAAAGAACCTTTACCGAAGCCACATCCTTGGACTGCAACCGACGGACTTGCCTATCCAAAATCTCAACCAGGACTTCCTCATAGGACAAGGAATCCGAAATGTCCACCTTTCCTAAAGGAATGACCATCAAAGGATCACCCACGCACTTTCTTAACATCGAAACATGAAACATAGGATAATTACGGATATTATTGATAGAGAGGAAATGCTGTATCAAGTTGTGAAAGTGATGAGAGATAAAATTGCAGCATGCATTACATGCCCTTTTTGTCATAAGCTATTCAGAGAAGCTAGCTACTACTATTTCTGAGTGTCTTCATACGCGTGAGTATAATTTCTGTACCTCTACTTGCTCTTTGATATTCAATGAGTTTTTTTTCTGGTCAATGTGAGCCATTTGAATTTTGAATTTTCAGTCTGCGTTTGTTTTATTTAGTGTAATTTTAGCTGGATTAATCTTTGATAGGGTCACAACATGGTGTTCTCTATGTGCTTAGAGGTTTTATGTAGCTTAAAAACTTTAAGAGAATTGCGTATACAGTACCGGTTTGTCTGCTGCTCGGTATTCAAACGATTATAGGGTGTTTCGAACAGTACATTTGGTCAATATTCTTGGTTTATGATCAACTAAATGGAACTAGTTACATGTTTGATTGATTTCACTTAAATGGGTTTTGCGAATTTACTCGGTGGTAATGAATTAAATGATCAACAGTTGCCGATTTTATATGGAAGTTTTCTGTTCAAGATAAAAGCTTGATGCTTGTTCACCATGTATAATTGAGCTGAATAAATATTTATTTTCATATATAGGGTTCATTTGAAAAATTCAAATGAAATGTATGAGTCATTTATGCAATCATTTCTAGAAAACTATTTTTTTTTTTGTGATCGTATAGCAAGGAGCATGCTTTGATTTCCCTAAACAGTGTACGTTATCCTATAAATTATCAAGTTTTGATGAATGAATTAAAATTTACTAGATTCTTCTGGTTTGGGCTATACTGACCCTAGCTTCTGTTGTTTCAAGAAAAGATGAGCTTTTCTTTTGTGCTAATATTGTTTCTGAAATTCACCCAATTTGCAGGAAATGCAGGCCATAAGCAGCTCTCTGATGAAGAAACGGAATGCTGTCCAATATGCAAGATTGATTTGGGGTGTATCCCGTTAGAGAAATTGAGGTCATATATTTTTATTGTCACTCATTTTCACTTTTTTTTTCTGTTAATCCTAACATGCAAAAATGGGCTTAATTGTCAGTTGAAATATTGATTTAGATAGTTCTAGTTTTGCTTTTGCATTTTGTTCAACCACATGGAACCTCTAGTAACATATCACACTTTGGCCATGTTTTGCTGTTCCTCTCAACAGGGTGGCTCAAGGGTAAGGCTATTAAAGCCTTTACTTTAGGCTCCCAAAATCGCAATGCCTCAAATTGTTAATTTTATGATTTTCTTTTCTTTCTGAGAATATTGAAATAGTTAAAAAAACTAATATCATTCAATAGAAAAATTTGAAACTTTGATTTAAAATACTCAAATCTTTATAATAATAAATACTTCCTCCGTTTAAAAAAGAATGACCTACTTTGACTTGCCACAAAGTTTAAGAAAATAAAGAAGACTTTTGAATCTTGTGGCCTTAAATTAAAGTTTTTTCAAATGTACCAAAATGTCCTTTAATCTTGTGGTCATCGACATGCCACGTGGAAAGTTGAAATTAAAGTATTGCCAAAAAAGGAAAGGGATCATTCTTTTTTAAACGGACTAAAAAGGAAAGTAAGTCATTCTTTTTTCAACGGAGGGAGTGATATATTTACAATAACATTCAAGGTAACATATTAAAAATGCATGGTTAACGTCTTATTAACTTGAATCAATCCTTGTTACAAATAACAATATTACTATGTGAAATGTAATACTACACTAAAAACAACAATCATGGAAAAATACAAAAAAACAATAATAATTTTTTAATTTATTATGTATATGTATATTTTTATGGCCTTAAATTAAAATTTGGCTTTATGCCACTAATTTTATTGAGACGTCCTGTCTCTCAAGTTTGATATGCAACAAGAAATTAGAGGTGTCTTGTGCCAAAGATATAACAAATTTAGCCGTGAAAGATTTCAACATTTGCCTTGGCTAGGCTCACTGAGATGCTTCATTGGATAACATGAATTTTGCTGAATGTGGGTGTGCATACATGGTTTTTATGCGGATAGCATTCACTTAGTTGCTATATGAGGTTCTGAAGCTTGTTTGCCCCTTCCTTCTTACCCTGCCAATTCTTTGTAAATGACTCCTGTAAGAAGGTGTTAAGAGACCCTTTTGGCCCAACCTTTTATACTCCAAGATCCTTTTCCAAACCTGCTCCCCTTACGAGTCAAGAGATGGATAAATAGATGATCTCATTGTACTAATGAGATGCGTTCAAAGTGACTGAGGTGTTTTTTGTTGGTTAACTCTTATTATCTGCCATACCCCATGTAAGTTTTTCTTTTTTCTTCTCATTTCAGGCCAGATCATACTTTGCAAGCTATAAGAGCAAAGATATTCCCTTACAAGAGGCAACAGGTGCAGGCACCTAAAGTTGTGCCTTCAGTTACCCCTCAAGAAAGTTCTGCAGAAGATCAGCTGGATAGCTCTATTTCACCTAGGACTTTGGACAAGTTTACTCAGAATATTAGGCAGGTAAAGTATTCTTCGATGGCAGTGTGGTGCCTCATCTTAGGCTTCGTTGAAATCTTTGCTGAGGTTGATGTCAAGCGTATATAGGTGGATATTCTTGTTACACTTAATCATGGCTCTTTTGCATAATTCTTCCAGTGTTGAGCTGTTTGGCCAACCCACTCCTGATAACGAAACAGAGAATGATATTGATTACTGGAAAAGTAAAGTTGATTTGTGGAAGCCTTTGAACTGTTTGGTGGAAGTAGCGAACCAGAGAAAATCTGCGAAGTTTGCTTCCCAAGGTTCTACTGCCAAATCAGAACGTCCGCATTTCATTGACGATGAGGCTTATGTCCGTAAAACCTAAAGAAAAAAGACATGGACTAGAAATCAATGTCCACAATGACAATAGTAACAGTGGACCTGCTAATTTGGGGTCAGATAAACCTAAAAAGATGCTGAGAAATAGCCAAAAGCAGGCGGCATCAGATGGAGGATTTAGTATTTCACCACAAACTATGTTGGACGCAATCGCTACCAAATGTGAAAGGAGTAATAATCCAATTTGGTTCTCATTAATGGCCTCCGAAGATAAGTAAGAATCTGCCTTATCTTTTAAATATCTTTTCTGAGAAAGAAATTGTATTTTTAAATGTTTCTGCTCCAGTATCTTTTTCAGGGAGGGAGATTGTTAAAATTGGTCTTGGGCCTAACTCACACCCCAAAAGCTAGTTCATAAGGAGGAGGATTTCCCAAGCCTTATAAGGAGACCAAGGACCCTTTCCTCTTCCGATGTGGGATACTTAACACTCCCCTGCACGCCTAGGCTAACTGTAGCGTGGACAACACGCACAGGCTAACTGGAGCATGGACAATATAGATGGTGCCCACCATCGATGAACAAATATTTGGAATGGGCCTGGCTCTGATACCATGATAAAATTGTTTTTGGGCCTAACTCACACCCCAAAAGCTAGCCCTTCCAGTTGACTATAACCTTTGGCTACCAACCTTACCTTAAACCACTCTATTTTCCCATTGGCCTTATACTTGATTTTGTACACCCATTTTGATCCAATGATGTTCTTGTCCGAGGGCATGTCACCCACTTCCCATGTATGGTTGTTTTCAAGAGCTTTAACCTCCTGCTTCATGGCTTCAATCCACCTCTTATCTCTGCTAGCTTCATTATAAGATTGTGGTTCAACTTCTGTTGACAAGCTACACACAAAATCTTGATATCTTGAACTAGTATTAGCATAAGATAGGTAATTTGCTAGTGGGTATCTAGTTCCTCTCCTCTTCCCTGGTGAAGAATAATCCATTAGCCATGCAGGTTGTTTGGTATCTCTGGATGATCTTCTTAGTTCAACTTCTGTAGGTACTGAGAGTGACTCTTCTACATTCTGCAGATTATGAGTGTCTTCTTCTTGAATGCCATTAGGATTATGTATTGATGTATCTTCAGTTTGTGACCCATGTAAAGGCTCACTAGGACCTGTGTGACTGTCTGCATCTTCTTGTACTTCTGCATCATCATGTGTGGGAGATCTTAGTGTAAGAAATTCTATAGAAGATTCTGAACTTGGCTTCTCTATAAAAGGAAATGAGTCTTCCTTGAACACTACATCTCTGGTAACAAATAGGTTATTAGTACACAGGTCTAATAGTATATAACCTTTCTGAGTTACAGAATAGCCCATCAATACTGCAACCTTGGCCCTTTCTGCAAGCTTATCACCTCTTGGCAATATTGAGGCATAACATTTACATCCAATCACTCTTAGATGGGTCAAGGATGGAACCTTTCAAAACAATATCTCATAAGGACTTTTACCTTCTATGGATGAAGATGGTAGTCTGTTAATGAGATATACAGTAGCCTTAACATTCAACCCCCAAAATCTGATAGGCATTTATGACTGAAACCTGATTGCTCTTGCAATATTTAGGATCTGTCTATACTTTCTCTCAACCACACTATTTTTTGTGGTGTGTATGGACAAATACTTTTATGTATGATTCCCAAGGTTTGAAACAACTCTTTGCATTTAGAGTTAATGAACCCTGTACCATTATCTGACCTTAATATCTTTATCTGAACACCAAACTGATTCTGAATCATAGTGAAGAAGTTCTTTATGGCTACAATGCACTCAAACTTTAGTTGCAACAAATGTAACCATGTATACCTACTATGATCATCAACAACAGTTAAGAAATAGTATTTCTTGTCAAAAATAGGTGTCTTTTAAGGACCCCAGAGGTCCATATGTACAACATCAAAACATCTTGTAGCTCTGGAAGTACTGACAGGAAAAACTAGTCTAGTTTGTTTTGCTAATGGACAAACATGACACTTATTAAGAATAGCTACATCACTATTGTGCCTTATGAGATTGAGGGACTTTAATGATTGAGAAGAAGGATGTCCCAGCCTTTTATGCCTTAGACTGCACTCATGCACCTGTACTTCTACTTCTACTCTTACAACCTGTCTTTGATGAGTCTTATTGTTAAGAGTTCTATTTACTTCACACACATTCTTTAGGATGTATAGTCCTTCTTTCTCCTTACCAATCCCCTTCACCTTTCCACTGTGAAGGTCTTAAAACACACAGAAGTTAGGGTAAAATGAAACAAAGCAAGAAAGTTGCTTAGTCATCTTAGACACTGACAACAAGTTCAGTTTGAAATTTGGAACATACAGTACATCCCCCACAACCTTATCTTTCAACACCTGTGTTTCTCCTATGTGTGTTATTTTAACCTTGGCTCCAGTAGGCAGATTAACTTTATCACATATGTTATTATCCACTTTATGATAGTATGAGAAAATACCTTTATGTGCTGCTACATGGTGTGTGGATTCACAATCTACTATCCAATTATGTGAAATGAAATGACTAGAAAAATAACTAACAGTACCTTTCATGTTGTTCTGTTCATAGTCATATGTTTCCTTGTTAATTAGTGCTATAATCTTCTTGTATTCTTTCTCTAAGAATCCTTTCCTCTTTGCCAGAGTAGTATTGTTAATGTATTTACCTCCCTTCCTACTAGATTGCTCAGCCAAACATGAGTTCTCTGCTTGAGGACCAGAGAAGTTATGAGCTGATGACTGACTATTGTTGTGACTAGCAGCTGAGTGTCCATATTCATGACCAGCTCTGCCTTGGCCATTGTGAAATGGTTGGTTTGGTATTTCCCTTGCATGATTATAGTTTCTTTTTTTCTTGTTCCTCCATTCACTTAGATATCTATGCAACTTGTTGCAGTTTTCCTTTGTATGACCAGTAAAATTGCAGTATTCACACCTTTTACATTTATAGCCTTATCCTACAAAACTTGATTCTTGATTCCTACTTCCATATCCAACCTCTGCATTGTTTCTATGTAATTGCATAGCAATAGGTTCAGTCTTATCACCAATAGTTGTTGCACAAGCAAGCTGTTGAATTTCATCCTCACTGATCATTGCATATGCTTGATTAAGTGTAGGTGTTGGTCCTTTCATCAATATTTGTCTTTTTGCCTGATCATATGTATCATTTAACCCACTCAAGAACTGTATTACCCTTAACTGATACAAATATTCTATATACTCCTTCGACTTAGGACAATTACATGATGAAGTTGGTATGATTGCATCATGTTCACTCCATAAGTTCTTGAGTTTAGTAAAGTAAGTTGAAACTGAATCAGTACCTTGGTGAAGATTATTGATTTCCCTGTGTAATTGGTACTATCTAATGTGATTTACCTTGTCAAATCTTTCCTTAAGATCCCCCCATACTTCATGAGTATTTTTTGCATATACAATACCACTGAATAATTCTGTACTTACTGAACTCATCAGCCATGAGAGTACTACTGCATTGCATGCCTCCCATTGATCATGTAACTCCTCTTTATATGTTTCCTTGCTACAAGTACTAGTTACAAATCCATACTTCCTCTTTCCCAATAGTGCAATATTCATAGATCTACACCAAACTCCATAGTTCTCTGAACTAGTTAATTTGATGGAAATCAATGCATCTCCTGCTACATCTGATGCTCCCAGATACACACTAGAATCAATTTTAGGTGCCATGACCAATTTACGGATTACAGCTAAGCTTTGATCAAAAAACAACACAGTAAACTCAAAATCAATGTCCTGTAACTATAGATCTATGGCTCACAAATAAAGATCTAAGTTCTTCTAACCTCACTAACACACAAACAAAAATCTTAGGCAAAACTTACTGTATTGTAGATACACTTATACTCGATATCTTGTTTCTTCAGTCCCACAATCACGTGGCTCTGATACTATGTTAAAATACCTCTCAAACCTCTAACATTCATATATTGCTTCCATTGCAGCTGAGATTGAGCTCAACAAGAGATAAATAAATCTTGGGCTTAAATCAACCTCAAAAGCTAGCTCAATAGGGGAGGATTTTCCAAGTCCATATAAGCAAACCACCAGTCTATTCCCCAACCAATGTGGGACTTTTACCCACTCTAACACCCCCTCACGCCCAGGCCCAACTGGCACTGGCGCGTGGACTGGGAGCCCAAAATGGGGATAGACCTGGCTCTGATACCATGTCAAGAATGAACCTTGGGCCTAACTCAACCTCAAAAGCCATTTCAAGAGAGAAGGATTGTCCAAGTCCATATAAGCAAACCACCATTCCATTCCCCAACTAATGTGGGACTTTAAAAATTGATCTTGGGCCTAACTCACACGCCAAAAGCTAGCTCATGAGGAGGAGGATTGCCCAAGCCTTATAAAGAGACCACCCATCTCATTAACCACCAATGTGGAACTTTCTTTTCAATCTTTTTAACACTTCACCTCACGCCCAGAACTCAAATGGGTGTGGAAAATCACCCTGATATCTCAATTCCGGGGCCCAACATTGGGCGAGAATGGGTCCTGCTCTGATACCATGTTAAAGAACTGGACCTTGGGCATAACTCAACCTCAAAAGCTAGCTTAAGATGGGAGGATTGCCCAAGACCATATAAGGAGACCAAGGACCTTTTAACCCACCGATGTGGGACTCCAATACCCCCTGCACGCCCAGAGCAGGATATCTGGAGCATGGATAATATAAGACGGAGGGACCAACATTCAAAACAATAAACTCTGTGAACTTGTCTCTGATACCATGATAAAGAAATGGACCTTGGTCGTAACTCAACCTCAAAAGCTAGCTCAAGAGGGGAGGATTAAAATTGGTCTTGGGCCTAACTCACACCCCAAAAGCTAGCTCATAAGGAGGAGGCTTGCCCAAGCCTTATAAGGAGACCAAGGACCCTTTCCTCTTCTGATGTGGGATACTTAAAAGAGATGCACCCTTGCCCCAGATTTCTGCAAGTTACTTGAGAATAAAGTAAGCTTATTTGTGATTTTGTTCCTGTCTTATTGTGGAACACTTCATCTTGTGATGTTGCTTCTTTCTAGGCTTAGAATTCTTAGTTATGCTCTAATTCTCCGAATGAATTGCACAAAGAATGTTTATTACTGCAGGAGTTAGGTACTTAAAGCCTTGATATCTATCGTACTAAACTATGTGGCCGTAAGAGGGTGGAGGAGGGGGTTCATACCATTTTTTTCTTTCGAATTTTGAATGAAGACACTACTGCTCTCTTTTTGTTGTAACTACGACATCAACTACTTCTTCTTTTCCCAAGAAAGGAATAATAACTAATAATGCTAACTATATGCTGTCTTGTTCTAAGAGTGCGGATACGATATTTATATTGGCAAACCTTTAAAAATGAGTATATTTATCTGCCATGAAGATTTGACTTAATCCATTAGATTAGAGTATTTAACAAGCTTATCTACTCACACTTCTTTTTAGAGTGGGAGGCATGCATCAGGTGGGGTCAAATTGCAGGTATGTTAGAAAGACTAGGAAAGAAAGCTATAACCTAGATTAAAAATGGCAAGTACTTTTGATTGAAAATTGATACTAAAGCTAGATGTTGGACTAACAAGTTCTGATAAGAAGAGGCATCATGATCCATTTTTATCTATCCTCTTGTGATGAGCTAGGATTAAAATTGTCTAAAGCAGTAAAATCTTGTATCGTATTTAGGGTCCTGGAATCTTATACCCTTATAAACCAGTATACATTTAGTTGTAAGTAATATTCGTACAAGTTTTCCCAGCTTTCTGCATACTTGAGATATAGTGGTGGTTCACTCAATAATGGCACTTTGACCGGCCTCCTTCCATACAACAAAATAAGAATATTATTTTTTCTTGTCAATACCATTTTATTTTTTCGTTCTTCATACCATGAAAATGCACAACAATATTGATATGTGTACTTTGGGGGGTCAAAATTCCAACTTGTTTTGTACATGTCAAATTCAAAGTTAAAAATATAAACATAACGATTTTATAGGTAGTTAATGTTTATTATGTTTCATAGATGAATGAAAAGTAGTATTTTAGCATTTTGTTAGGAGATAAATTGTGTAACAGATTAACTCTCAGGTACATCAATTAGTAGGTATGAGAGGATTAATGTCGGATCCTCAAGTAACCTTTTGATGAATTGAATCATGTTCGCCTGAGAAGTTTGTTAGATTCATCAACTTTGTGAATCTATTCACAAAAGCATATATGCTGGATTATTTTTTTGAGGGATGTTGCTTGTTTTTTTTCTTCTTCAATTAGTGCAATCTTTCTCTTCAATCTAGAGTACTTGCATCTATTGGTTTTTATAGAAGCAACTTCTTCATTCATTTGACTACATTCGGCTATTGATTCATTTTTTTTCGATCTAATTTTCAGCATCTGTTCCTGCCAAGCTAATTTTGGTAGAAGCTGCTGTAGGAGGTTAATTTCAAGTGGAATAATCAATGACCCATTGTATTCTTTAACAACAGAAGATAGCAATTCCATTATACCTGTTGCATATGTTTTAGAATATAGATATTTTGGCTATATGTGAATAAGCATTGAAGTTGAAATACATAAGTAATGAGTATATAAACCACTCAAAACCAAAATAGTCAACGGGGATGGCGTCAAAGATATAAAGTAGAATGCAATGTATAAATTTTTTCTTGCCTTAAGATTTTTTTTGAATTACTAAATAACTAAATAAACTTCTCCCCTTCCTTGAGTGTGGTCTTTGTTGAATTTGAGGATGAAATATGAATGGATGGCTGAATGATTGTAGGATTTGTGTATAATGAATTTGAATATGAATAGGAGGAGAATATGGAATTTGCCTATGCATTTAATAGGAATAAAATGTTAATGTATTTTGAGAAAGTGTAACTGAATAAGATTGGGGGGGAAATCTGGGATTTGTCTAATTGTTTAATAGGAAGATTCGTTACAGATTTGTTTCAATATTGAATTTAGAATTAAGTGAAGCAAAATGACCAAATGAATGTATGTAGAAGTGTAGGGGTTCATGTATTTGTACATAAGTAGGATTTTATTTGTGGTTCTGTGCAACTTGTTTTATAAGTGATACTTTTTGCTCCTCTATTTATGTTTGCACATTTTCTATTCAATTATTGTGGAGCTAAAAGGCTCTGTTTTATAGGGGGTTAAAATGTTTCTTGTACATTGACATTTCTTGCCCTTTATCATTGTATTATAAGGACCAATTAAATTAGATCCACTTTTCTGATTTGCTTTACCAGCTTCTTCAGTTTTGCTTTGAGACCGTATAGGTGCCCAAACAACTGTATCCCCTCATTGAAACTTATTTGTATGTATATTAGACTGCTGATTTCTTTGCGTCTTACAAGGGTGCTGAGGTTTCCTATGGTTAATAACTCAACCATGACCTTTTTTAGTAGAAAAAAGGGGAACTCTGCTTGGAAGCTTGCACAATATTATCACCACCCGCTGCCTGAATTGAGCTCATATCCAAAACCAACTAAGAAGAATTCAACTTCTCCTATTGAGTATGAACTTTAGCGGGATTACTATCATTCCATAGCTATGTTTTAAGGAGATGGTAGCATACCTCATGGTTTAAATCAGGTGTTGATCTTATTTATATATCCTCTAAGAAACTATACTTTCACACAATCAACTAGTAGAAAAGACATTAATTATGGACCAACTTACATCATATATAAGAGAGGGCTCTAGTCTCTGTTTAGTTGTAGTACCTTCCCCTAGGATAACTGCCAAAGCAAAACTAATGTATTCAGAGTTGTTCATTACTGCGCCACCCCCTCCACATATTTTTCCTATATTTCTATCAGAATTTAATTTCACAAAATCAGGGGGAGGTTTGATCCACTTCACAGATTACGTCTTCCTAGAAACATTAGATCAATGTCATTAATACATGATACTTCATATTTTCACCTGGCTTAGGCCAATTAAAGGAGTTTGGTATCCTTTACTAAGTAATGTATTCATCTAAATCCAAACTATTGAAAGTAAGGAATTAGGTGAGCTGCCAGCTGCTAACTAATAGTTAGTTATAACTAACTTAAAGTGACGATAGTGTAGTTAGCAAAATAGGGTAGTTAATTACACATTTTCCACATGTGTATATATCTTAACTCTTAGCTATCTGTAGGAGTTTTTTAATTCAGTAATGAGAACAAATTTTCTCTTCTTCTAGGTCACCCTCTTCCATTATCTATGTAGTTTTTAACATGGTATCATAGCCAACAATGGAGATTCAAGTTGATTTCATCTCATTCGGTTAAATTCCTCTTTCTATGGCCTTTGATTCTTCGCTTGCCCAAATAGTTCTCGATTTTTTTGGTTATATTCGCTATTTTTCCAGTTTTTCTCAATCTATTTGGTGTTCATTCATGGTGATTGATGATAATTCCTCTTCTGCTGATGGTGTTGATGCTAGTGGATCACAGTAAGAAGCAAATTCTTGATCACCAACTGTTTTTGATTCGTTTGATACTCTATTTATTCTCGATCACCTACTATTTTTGATTTATTTGATCCTCTATTTTTACAATTATCTGATGTTCTTGGTGTTAATCTAGCTCACTGTTTTCTCACTAGTATGGAGAACTATATCCTCTGGAGCAAATCAATGCGCATTGCTTTCCTGGATCATAAGCTCAATTTTGAAGGATTTAGTGAATGGAATTGTGTATTCTTCCAATGCTCACAAAGTTTGGATGGATCTTAAAGAGCGTTTTGATAAGGTGAATGCTACCAAAAATCTACCATGTACACATAGGAATTGCTTCACTCGTTTAAGGTACAACTATTGTTTTTGCCTATTTCTATGAATCCTTGGTACCCCCTCCACGTATACATGTGATACATCTTGTGAATTCATAAGTAATTTGGAGCAGCAGAAACTTATACAGTTTTTAGGAGGATTGAATGAGCATAATAATCAGTCTAGGAGCCAAATATTAATGATGAAACCCACTCCTTCTGTAAATACAACCAGTTCTCTGATTATTCATGAAGAAGGTCAACGTGCACACTTAAACACAAACTCATCAATTTCACACTATGAAGAGGGTGAATCCTTAGCTTTTAATGTGTCCACCAGTTCATGAAGCATAGCTAGCTTGAAATAGAAACACTAACTACCCTCTCATTTAGGGGAAGGGGAATCATTAGGCACACCAGCTGTTATAGAAAACTTTACAAAAGGAAACACTACTCACAACTTGTGAATGAAGAGAACTTTCAGTGTTCAATGTGATTTTTTTCATCTTAGAGGACATACTAAGGATCAGTGTTACAAACTCATTGGATATCCATCCGAATTCAAATTCTCTAGAAATAGGGAGAGAGAACAATATTGATCTATTAGGGGAAGTAACTTAAAGAGTTCTGGTTTTAGAAGTGCACTAAGTTAAAGAAATGGTGGCTATAGTGCTCATAGTACTAATGCAAATTATAATGATGAATATGGGTACCAAGCTCCTTCAAATCAACTTGGGAAATAGTCATTCATAGCATACCAATTTCAGAAGCTTCTTAATCTGATTGATAAAGAGAAATCTCCTGAGAATGTAGCTAATATGGTAGGTACAATTAACTGTTTCTTAGATAGTTTTAAGACTAATCTTCTGGTTGTTGATACAGGAGCATCAAATCACATGGTTTCATCTATGGATCTATTGTTATCTAAGTTTCCACTCTCAAGTTCTTATAAACATCAGGTTCATTTACCTAATGGTAATTCAGTTAGAATCACCTATAAAGGAACCTGCCTTCTTGGCAAAGATCAACTCCTTCAGGATGTTCTCTACATCCCTTTCTTCAAATTCAATTTACTATCAGTCTCCAAACTCACAAAAGACTTGCATTGTCTTGTATTATTTTATCCTAGTTTCTTTATTCTTCAGGACCTCTACACTGGTAAGGTGAAGGGGATTGATAAGGAAAAGGATGGCCTCTATCTCTTCTATGCCAAATTACCATCACCTACTGGATCACAATCTTTAACTATTTGCTTATCTTCCCAACTTAACTCCAAGAGTTTGGTGTGGCATCAAAGACTAGGACATGGACCCATTTATGTTCTCAATCAGATTTCTTCCATCAAGCATACTCTAGATAATTCCTTGATTTGTAATTTTCCTATTTGCCCTGTTGTTAAACAAACTAGAATACCTTTTCTTGTTCATACAACCATGTCTAATCATGCTTTTCAATAAGTGCACATGGATGAATGGGTCCCTATAAGCACAACACTTATAATGGGAATAGATACTTTCTTACTCTTGTGGATGATTTTAGTAGAATGACATGAATTTTTCTTCTCAAATTCAAAAATGATTATTTGTTGCATTTAAGAACCTTTATTCAACTCATTCATAATCAATTCAATGCTACTATCAAAACTATTAGATCATATAATGGTCTTGAATTTCTCAATTCACAGTGTACATCTTTGTTTCAATACCTTGGAATCATACATCAGAGAACCTGTGTCTACACCCTACAACAAAATGGGTGGCTGAGAGAAAACATAGACACCTTTTAGATGTGGCTAGAACATTGAGATTTCAAGGTCATATCCCTATTAAATTCTAGGGGGAATGCATACTTGCAGCCACCTACATCATCAATAGGCTCCCCACTGCAGTCCTAAATGGGCTTTCTCCTTATGAGAAGTTTCATAATGCACCCCTTCCTTTAAGTCACATGAGAATCTTAGGATGCTTATGTTATGCTACTGCTCTCACACTACATGACAAGTGCTCTCCTAGAACTATTTTTGCAGTTTTCATGGGATACTCTCCAAATCAGAAGGGTTACAGGTTGTACAATCTAAAATCTTACTCTTTCTTTATCAGTAGAGATTTTTACTTCAGAGAATATATTTTTCCCTTTAAACATCATCCTACTAATTCTACTTCTACTTCTTTTTATCCTACTTATTTTACAGAGATAGATGATGTCATCTATTCTACTCTAATTCATCATACTTCTCACCCTCTCATGAGGTAAATCCATCCCATGATCCACAGTTGCATGACACTGCAGCATCAGAACCTACAAGTTTCTTTCATTCTTTTGAACCTACAAGTCCTTTTCCTTCTCCATCTTCTCCATCTCTAGAACCCGCTCCTTCTCATCATTGTTCACCCTCTAGAAGACTTACCAAAGCCACAAAACCACCTATCTAGTTGACTGACTATGTACATCCCAAGCCTCTATCTCGAGCTTCCCCTCATTCCCTTGCAAATTCTATTCAGTACTCTTATCTTAGCTTAATTTATCAAGCTTTCCTATCTATTTTTTCTTCTACCACTGAACCTTGAACTTACAATGAATCCATTCAAGATGACAAATGGTTACATGCCATGAACCAAGAGATTTCTGCTGATGTAGACAACAAAACCTAGGAGATAGTTGATCTACCAGTAGGAAAAGTACCTCTAGGCTGAAAATGGGTGTCCAAAAGTTAAGTATAATACTGATGGTACTATTGGAAGATATAAAGCTAGGCTTGTGGATAAGGGTTACACATAATAGAAAGGTATGAATTTCCATGACACCTTTTCTCTTATTGCAAAGATGGTCACTATTAGGTGTACTCATGCTATTGCTACTATGCATTATTGGCCTGTGTTTCAGATTGTTGTTTTTAATGCTTTTCTTCAAGTTGATTTGTATGAGGAAGTGTACATGGTGCTACCTCCTATTTTTGCAAAAAGGGGGAGTCATTAAGGAATACTACCAAAGTGTTTAAGCTGATGAAATACCTATATGGTCTTAAACAAGCTTCTAGGCAGTGGAACATAAAGCTTACAAATGGTTTACTTACGTTTGGTTTCCAACAAAGTAAATATCACTATTCCCTCTTTACAAATAAAGATGGAAAGAAAATAGTTATGATACTCATTTAGGTGGATGATTTATTGATCACTAGGAATGATCTAATGCTCATCAAGGAATAACAAATTCATTTGCAACAAAACTTTAAGATCAAGGATTTGGGACAGTTGAGATATTTACTTGGAATAGGATTTCTAAGATATGATAAAGGCATTCTTATGACACAGAGGAAATATACTCTAGAACTAATTTCAGAATAGGGGTTAACAGGTGATAAACCTACAATAACACCTCTATTGCAACATATGAAATTCACAACTATGGAATTTGACAAACATTTAAGAAAGAAGAGTGTGAGGACCCTCAACTAATGGACAAAGGTGCTTATCAAAAGTTGGTAGGGAAGTTACTCTACTTAGAAATGACCAGGCCAGACATTTCTTATGCTGTGCAGACTTTAAGTCAGTTGATGCATGATCCTATACAGTCTCACTTGGATGCTGCACTTCATGTAGTAATATATCTCAAAGGAATTCCTGGTTTGGGTATTCTCTTAAGCAGCAATATGGATGACACATTGAAGGCATTTTGTGACTCTAATTGGGCATCTTGTGTAGTTACAAGGAATTCAGTAATAGGATATTGCATAAAGCTGGGACAATCCTTGATTTCATGGAAATAAAAAAAATAAACCATCTCCAGAAGCATAGTAGAAGCTGAATACAAGAGTATGGCTTCTGCTGTGGCAGAGATTGTATGACTGGTAGAACTTTTGGATGAAATGAGCATGAAAGTGAAGATTCCAGTATACTTTTTTTGTGATAGTGAAGCAGCTATACAAATAGCCGAGAATCCCATATTTCATGAGAGAACCAAACAAATAGAAATAGATTGACACTTTGTGAGGGAGAAAATCTAGAAGGGATTAATCAATGAAGTGCATATTGCAGGAACTAAAAAACAAATTGATATACTGACCAAGGAATTGGGAGGACAACAACACACTTATCTTATGAACAAGTTGAGGTTGTTAGATATTTTTCAAACCTCAACTTGAGGGGGAGTGTTGAGAGTAAGAATTATGTGAGCTTCCAGCTACCAGCTAACTAATAGTTAGTTGTAACTAGCTTAAAGTGATGATAGTGTAGTTAGCACAATAGGGTAATTAGTTATACATTTTCCACATGTGTATATATCTTAGTTCTTAGCTATCTATAGACGATTTTTTCTTTAATAATAAGAACAAAATTTCTCTTCTTCCAGTTCATCCTCTTCTATTATCTATGTAGTTTTTAACACAAACAACTTTAGAGAATAGTGAAGTTGTGCCATATCTCTCCACGTCAGATGTGCTATTATAAACCAAAAACTTACAATTTTTCAGTTATAATGGCAAGTCTTTATTCTGATAAGGTTTCAATTTTATTGCAATAAGTTAGATGTTCATTTGTTAACAGTGACTTCTGTTGTATTTCTTATTTTAGAGATATAATTTTCATCTTCCTTTCCATGTTCTGCATGTGCTTATAGTCCTTGGTGCAAGTCTTGTTATTTATGGATAAGAAGTTGTAGGACTTGCTATGAGTTGTGTTAGTACTGATGATAATTTCCTCTAAATTTTTTAGTATGCAGTATAATTGCATCTAGTAGGGTAAAGTTTGTATATGTTGTTCTTTATGCTGGTAAACTTTTTCTTTGGCTCTTTGTTTACTTTATAGTTTGTTGTTTTTACAGGAATATGTGTTTTTTCCCTTTCTGCTTGAAGCTTTCCTCATTTACCTATTTGATGTGAGCAATCATATTACTTATTTGTTAATTCTTGCGTTAGTTTCACCTTTTACTGGTTTTTGTCAATTCTCTCTATTATCAATTATATTACTTTGAGGGAATACAACGGCTATGTTGTTATTATTCTCTATGCTATCGATCATATATTCTATCGATCTAATTACCTTTAAAATCTTTTTCCCTTAATATTCTGCGAAACAAAATGGAACGGAAACAACTATTGTTAATTGGACCAGCTAAGTTCTCTACACTTGTTTCTTTATGATATATTTGAAACTTTATATGAATAGATGATTTATTTTTCATCTTTTCATAAGTTTTTTGTCCAAGGACATTGTTACTATTTGGCTCAAATTAAAATTAAAAAGTGGTTGTCAATAGGTTCATTTGAACCTGAAGATTGACACCCAGCCAATCAAACTCAAAAGTTCAAACTTCTAATCATGTTCCACCTACCCTTTGTTACGTTTATGGAAAAATGGAGCACAAAAAAAGAATCAAAAGAAGAAAATATCAATTATATGTGAACTATGGTCAGGACAAGTAATAGAACTTGAGGACTATCCCAACTTTGGGAGGGCAAGAACTTTGATCTAGGTGCCATTGTCAGAATACTTATCGCAGCACCAGCAGAAGAGTATATACAGTCAGGTCAGTTTTCCTTAACGCATTCAAAACCAACTCATGGTGCAATAACCTCGGGTTCCCTAAACCAGGAGGTGCTACCACCAACTACAATAACATATGATTTCCTCGCTTTGAAATGTCTTCAATATTTAAGCATAGAAAAGGTCATACAAACGACTTCTCACGTATCTTGGGTTCTTAAGGTGGTTGGTAACATCAAAGGTACTAAATCTTTTGCAAAACAATATTGATTGGCTCTTGTAAGATTATAGAGAAATGATGACTTCCTATTTGCAGAAAAGGTTGGAAGTACAATTAGTTAGACACCTCACTGGTGGCAGAAGAGTTTGTTGGAGTTTTTAAGCTTAACTTCAACTCTTAGAAAAAGAAACAAAGGCAGATAGAAGAGAACTAAAAATTTAGCGCAGATAGGTTGATTTTTCATTAATCTAAAGTGGTTCTTAAATATAGAAAAATGCAACGACAAAAGCCTATAATTAAGCAACTACTTTGCACATGATTCTGTGATCAATAAAATCCAAAAAATCTGAACAACTAACTTCTAAAATCCAAAAATTAAATTAACAGAACATGGCTAAAAAGCTGGATAATGTCCAACAACTTCTCTAACTTTTACTACAATAACTGAGATAATTAATCAACACTCCTCTTTGCATCAGTTGCCGCAAATTCCAAGTTTTTCTCTTAGAAATTCAAATTTTCTCTTTGGAAAGGCCTTGCTAAACATATCATACTTTAACCCAATTGATCCTTTTTTCTGCATGTCTCTGAGAAAGAATAGTTTAATACTGAAATGCTTGGTTTTTGCATGACAAATAGGATTATTTGAGATAGCAATAACTTTTTGATTATCCACAAACATCTCTGTGCATATCTCTTGCTTTATATTCAGATCAAGTAGAACTTTTCGAAGACATAAGGCTTGATTTGCATCAGTTATTGCTGGAATTAATTTAGTTTCAGCCGTCGACTGTGCAACAATCTGTTGCTTCTTAGAGCACCAATAAAATATGCCTTAGGTAAGATTAAAACAATAACCCAAAGTGATCTTCATGTCTTCATAAGCACCAATGCAATCACTATCAAAATACCCCCACAATATGTGCTTCTGATTTTACAACACCCAACGTTTTCGTTCTAGAATTTGAACCATAATTCCTATGCGTATAGATCTGAACCCAATGATTCTATGTCAATATGAGTGTGATGATCAATTCTATAGTCTGGAAATATCTTTGGAGATGATTTTGAGATAATTGCTAGTGCTAGTGCTCATCCTACTAGCCATCCCCGAATGTTGTATCCCTACACGATTTAGTCCTCGGGGTGTTTCAGTTATATTTTGCAGAGCTGGGTGACTCAAAATTTTCCATTGATCATCTTTGAAGTGGTGAGCTTCCATCTCTTAGAAGGCTTTGTCATTTCATCGTCCTGTTTCTCTTATGTAGTAGAGTATCTCGTTGGACTTCTTTTTGGCTACATTAGGGGCTTGTCCTGACTTAGGTTGATACTCAGTTGTTAGAGGCTTTTGTGGAAAGATGTGGGTTGGTTGGATATTGATGTACTCTTAGTTTTCATAGATCATCTATTCATATCTTTATCTTATTTTGTGTTGGCTTCCGCATGGTTATTAATATTATTATTGCGCTTATAAGGTTTGGCGATGGGGGTGGTGTCCAGTCCATGGTGGGATTGATATATCCATCATGACCAAAATCTGTTTTGGGTCATGACAGTCTTGGTATTAGAGCACGGTTCAGGGTTCCAAGGTTTCCGCAAAGCCATGTCAAGTAGAGTCCCTTTTATAGGTGTGTAGCTCACCATACTTATAAATGGGAGGATATTAGGCATTTAGGAAATATTTTTGACTCTTTCATACTGTAGATCATGCAGTAGTTTTGTCTATATGAAATTTATCCACATTCCTTCCTTGCTCTAATTTTGTGGGCTGTCTCATTATCAAAGCGATACTAGTGCAAAGGTTTAACTTTCTAATAATGCGGTCTTTTTCGATAGAGTCATCAGAAAGTTGTGAAATGTCACATGGAGTAAATCATTAAAGTTTATGGACTTAAGTGTATACCTCTATCATTATGAATCATGCTTTTCAGCCCTAGGTAAGGTGTGGATTTAGTCCCTTCTAAAAATTTTATTGTAGACGTCTCGCTTAAGGGGGAAAACATATATTTGAATGTTGGGATAGCATTTCCACCTGAGAGGTAGTATGAATTGGGGCATTATGACCTATGGATAGTAGCATGATCTAACTGTTAATGCTATAAAGTCATACATTTAGAAGCAAGGGTGAGAGTAACCTTTAAGGGGAAAAGATAGTTATATTTGTGTAACCATTTAGTAAGTGTTAGAGGTGGTAATATCTTATGGTGATTCATTATGGTTGCAGAAAAATGTGTAGATTTTATAGTAGTTAGTAGATGAAGTGATTAGCTATGGTGATTTAGAACTTATTTGAAATTATGAAATCATAGAGAGGGGGACTCAGTGATGTTTATAGTGGAGGTTACCAAGGGTTTTACCACAAAATTAATTCTCTCTCTCACTCCTAAAGAAATATCTCTAGTTTTCTTCATTATTTCCATAAATTTAGTGTGTTTGATTGCAAATCGATCCTAACAGCTGGTATCAGAGCTTGGGCGATTCATCACGATCACTGAAGATGGAAGGATCAAAGTTTGGAATTAAGAAATTTGATGGATCCGATATTAGTTTTGGGAATATGCAGATTGAAGACTATCTGTACCAAAAGATCTTCATGAACCCTTGAGCAGGGTGAAGTCAGAGTTCATGATGGAGGAGAATTGGAAGCTCAAGGATCAACAGGCTCTAGGGATGATCCGGTTGACTTGGTCGAGAAATGTGGCATTCAACATTGTCAAGGATAAAACCACGTCTGATCTGTTAAAGGCACTAGCAATATGTATGAAAAACCATCTGCGATGAACAAGGTGTATTTGATGCATAGATTGTTAAATTTACATATGCCTGAGAATAGATCTATTGCTGATCATATAAATAAGTTCAATATGATTGTTAGTCAACTATGTTATGTAGATATGAATTTTGATGATGAAATTAAAGCATTGATTTTGATGTCATCTCTACCTGAGTCTTGGGATATTATTATTGCTACAATTAGCAATTCCCGTTAATATGAGAAACTGAAGTTTGATGAAATTCGAGATGTTGTTCTTAGAAAAAGCATTCGTAAATGAGAAATTTGGGAGTCATTTGGTAGTTCTCTCAGTGTTGACCGAAAGAGGAAACACCAATCGAGGGGTCAGAAACACATGGCAGACCAAAATCGAAGAATCATGGAAAATATCCATAAAAACCCAAATTTTAGGTTGTACCTTTTATTCTTATTTCTCTGTGTAACTGTACATACTCTGAGTTATTAATATAAATAGTTCGTTCACTGTGGAGGTTACCCACAGGTGTTACCATGAAATTAATTTTCTCTATCTCTCTCTCCAAGAACTCTCTCTCTAGTTTTCTTCATCCTCTTTATAGATTTAGTGTGTGTGCATTCAAATCGATCCTAACAATGGGTATCAGAGCTTGGGAGATTTATTACGATCACTGAAGATAGAAGGTTGAAAGTTTGGAATCAAGAAGTTTGATAGATCCAATTTTAGTTTATAAATGATACAGATCGAAGACTATCTATCTTCACAACCTTGACCGGGGTGAAGCCGGAGTCCATGATAAATGAGAATTGGAATCTCAAGGATCGGTAGGCTCTAGGGATGATCCGATTTTATTTTTTGAGAAAACCACATCTGATATGTTGAAGACACTATCAAATATGTACGAAAAAACCATCTGCGATAAACAAGGTATATTTGATGCGTAGGTTGTTCAATTTACAGATGTCTGAGAATGGATCTGTTGCTGATCATATAAACAAGTTCAATATGATTTATAGTAACCTGTGTTATGTGGATATTAATTTCGAAGATGAAATTAAAGCATTGATTTTAATGTTATCTTCGCCTGAGACTTGGGATACTGTTGTTGCTGTGATTAGCAGTTCCCATGGTTCTGAGTAACTGAAGTTTGATGAAATCCAGGGTATTGCTTTTAGAAAAATCATTCATAAATACGAAATTGGGGAGTCATCTGGTAGTGCTCTTTGTGTTGACCTAAAAGGGCGAGACCAATCGAGGTGTCAGAATACATATGGAAGATCAAAATCGAAGAATCGTCAAAAATCTCCACTAAAACCCAAAATTTAGGGTATACCTTTTATTCTTATTTCTCTATTTAACTGCACATACTCCAAGTCATTAATATAAATTGCCCATCCGTCGTAGAGGTTACCCACGGGTGTTACCACAAAATTAATTCTCTCTTTGTCTTTCCTCAAGAACTCTCTCTAGTTTTCTTCATCCTCTCCATAAATTTAGTGTGTGTGCATGCAAATCGATCCTAACAACTGGTATCAGAGCTTGGTAGATTCATCACGATTACTAAAGATGGAAGGATTGAAGTTTGGAATTAAGAAGTTTGATGGATTCGATTTTGGTTTCTGGAAGATGCAGATTGAAGCCTATCTGTACCAGAAAGATCTTCATGAACCTTTGACCGGGGTGAAGCTAGATTCCATGATGGAGGAGAATTGGAAGATCAAGGATCAGCAGTCTCTAGGGCTGATCCGGTTGAATTTGTCGTAAAATGTGGCGTTCAACATCGTCAAGGAGAAAACCACGTCCAATCTATTGAAGGCACTATCAATATATACGAAAAACCATCTGCGATGAACAAGGTATATTTGAGGCATAGATATTTTAATTTACAGATTTCTGATAATGGATCTGTTGCTGATCATATAAACTAGTTCAATATGATTATTAGTCAACTGTGTTTTGTGGATATTAATTTCAAAGATGAAATTAAAGCATTGATTTTGATATCATATTTGCCTGAGTCTTGGGATACTATTGTTGCTGTGATTAGCAGCTCCCATAAATCAGAGAAACTAAAGTTTGATAAAATCTGAGATGTTGTTCTTTGCAAAAGCATTCATAAACGAAAAATTGGGGGGGTCATCTAGTAGTTCTCTCAGTGTTGACTTGAAGGGGAGAGACCAATCGAGGGGTCAGAATACACATGGTAGATCAAAATTAACCAATCATGGAAAATCTCCACAAAACCCCATATTTTTGGCTGTACCTATTATACTCATTTCTCTTTGTAACTGTACATACTCCAAGTCATTAATATAAATAGCACGTTTGCCGTAGAGGTTACCCACGGGTGTTACCACAAAATGAATTCTCTCTCTCCCTCTCCTCAAGAACTCTCTCTCTAGTTTTCTTCATTCTCTTGATAGATTTAGTGTGTGTGCATGCAAATCGATCCTAAAAACTAGTATCATAGCTTGGGAGATTCATCACAATCATTGAAGATAGAAGGATCGAAGTTTAGAATCGATAAGTTTGATGGATCCAATTTTATTTTATGGAAGATGAAGATCGAAGACTATCTGTACCAAAAAGATCTTCATGAACCCTTGACTGGGGTGAAGCCGGTGTCCCTGACAGAGGAGAATTGGAAGCTCAAGGATCGGCAGGCTCTAAGGATGATCCAATTGACTTTGTTAAGAAATGTGGCATTCACCATCGTCAAGGAGAAAACCACATTCAATCTGTTGAAGGCACTATCAAATATGTACAAAAAAGCATCTATGAAGAACAAAGTATATTTGATAGGTAGATTATTCAATTTACAGATGTCTAAGAATGAGTTTGTTGCTGATCATATAAATGAGTTCAATATGATTGTTAGTCAATTGTGTTCTATGGATATTAATTTCGAAGATGAAATTAAAGTATTGATTTTGATGTCATCTTTGCATGAGTCTTGGGATACTGTTGTTGCTTCGATTAGCAGTTCCTGCGGTTCTGAGGAACTGAAGCTTGATGAAATCTAAGATGTTGTTCTTAGGGAAAGCATTCACACATGAGAAATTAGGGAGTCATCTGGTAGTTCTCTTAGTGTTAATCGAAAGGGGAGAGACCAATCAAGGGGTTAGAATACACATGGTAGATCAAAATTAAAGAATCATGGAAAATCTCCACAAAAACCCAAATTTTAGGTTGTACCTTTTATTCTCATTTCTCTGTGTAACTGTACATACTCTGAGTCATTAATATAAATAGCCCATTCACTGTGGAGATTACCCACAGATGTAACCATGAAAATAATTCTATCTCTCTCTAGTTTTCTTCATCCTCTTCATAGATTTAGTGTGTGTGCATGCAAATCGATCCTAACAATTGTTATTAGAGATTAGGAGATTTATCATGATCACTGAATATGGAAAGATCAAAGTTTGGAATTGAGAAGTTTGATGGATCCGATTTTGATTTATTGAAGATGTAGATCGAAGACTATCTGTACCAAAAAGATCTTCACGAACCCTTGACCAAGGTGAATCCAGAGTCCATAACAGAGGAGAATTGGAAGCTCAAGGATCGGTAGGCTCTAGGGCTGATCCATTTGACTTTGTAGAGAAATGTGGCGTTCAACATCGTCAAGGATAAAACCACATCTGATCAATTGAAGGCACTATCAAATATGCACAAAAAACCATCTGCGATAGACAAAGTATATTTGATGCGTAGATTGTTCAATTTACAGTTGTCTGAAATAGATTTGTTCCTGATCACATAAACGAGTTCAATATGATTGTTAGTTAACTGTGTTCTGTGGATATTAATTTTGAAGATGAAATTAAAGCATTGATTTTGATGTCATCTCTGCCAGAGTCTTGGGATACTATGTCGCTGCGATAAGCAGTTCCCGTGGATCTGAGAAACAGAAGTTTGATAAAATCCAAGATGTTGTTCTTAGTAAAAGCATTCACAAAAGAGAAATTGGGGAGTCATCTGGTAGTGCTCTCAGTGTTGACCGAAATGGGAGAGACCGATTGAGGGGTCAGAATACACATGGCAAATCAAAATCGAAGAATAGTGGAAAATCTCCACAAAAACCTAAATTTTAGGCTGTACCTTTTATTCTCATTTCTCTGTGTAATTGTACATACTCCGAGTCATTAATATAAATAGCCCGTCTACCGTGGAGGTTACCCACAGGTGTTACCACAAAACTAATTCTCTCTCTCCCTCTCTTCAAGAACTCTTTCTCTAGTTTTCTTCATCCTCTCCATAGATTTAGTGTGTGTGCACGCAAATCAATCCTAACATATAGACCCGAACCTAATTATTATTTATCAACATGAGTCTGATGATCAATTCTATAGTGTGGAAACATCTTTGAAAATGATTTTGAGATGATAAAAACCTCCTAACTCAAAGACGAGTCGAGAACTTTTCTATCCATTGAGGTTTAGTGAATGTTTCAACTTGGGTCAAATTCCAACGACCATTACTTATTGAATATAATGTGTTACATGGACTAATATATATGAAATGAAATATCTTTGAGTCTTCTTTCCAACTCATCTAATTTAACCTTAATCCGATATTGGAATAAAAAGTTATGCTCATTTTACTTCAGAGTATTTGTCTGTCAATAAGGTGATGACTTGAGTGATAAGCTGTCAACTGAGTGATAAGCTATCAACCTAGTCATCAGCCTTAACCAGAAAATACCCAAAATCATTTGAGAAGGTGATGACTAAGTTGATAAGCCATCAACTAGTTAATACGCTATCAACTGAGTCATCAAACTTAACTACAAAGTGTCCAAACCCATCAAACTTAACTACAAAGTGTCCAAACCCAGCTAGATGTTGATAGCTAAGTTGATAAGCCATCAACTAGTTGATAAGCTATCAGCTAAGTCATCAATTAAAAATTTCTACAATTTTTATTCAGTTTCTTTAGGGGTATTTTGGTATTTTCCTCACCTAAAACTCGTCCCTCACGATTTAAAAACACTAAGATGCCCTATTATCTTCAATTATACAAATCAAAACGCCGTTCTCTTCTCTTTAAATCCCTAAGTCAAGAACACTAGGGTTTTCTCAAGGTTGGGCATCTAAATCTTCAAGGGTTGATTTCTTGCCATAATCCTTGATATCTCAGACGTGTTACTTGTAATATTCCGCACTTTTCCTAGCTTAAATTTGTTCCAAGATTATTAAGGGATAGCTTCCCAAAACAAATAACATTTATTTCATGCGGTATTCTCTAGATTTGGACTTTTTATTGTGTGAAAAATTAATAAGCTTTCCATCGATACTAAATTCGCCCAATTCCGACACTCGGTTAACAAGTTAGAGCATTTTTTAGCAATATAATGTGCTACCTAAGCACTTGGCGCATCGCAGAGGTCAGTAAAATGATAATCATCAAATTCTAGTGGCCCTTTGAGATAGCCCCACATCGCAGAGAAACCCAATTTCTCATTTGTCAAAAACAAGTGGCGCAACGCGATATTGGTGCATTACGCCAAGGGAAAAAATGGAATTCCAAAGGGGCACCGTGATGATGGCGTATCTCGGATTCAGCCCATTTCTCAATTATCCTATTTCCAGTGAGCCACCACGATTGTGGCACGTTGCGGTGGCCAACCGAATCAAAAAATGTTGCTCTTTTCAGTTTCGAATGAAAATTTAAAGGGGGTATTTTGGTAAATATCCAATGCCCTAATTCATACAAAACAAGGGATTAATCATATTCCAAGCACTTTATGCCCAAATTCATCCATTCTCTGTCAAAGCAAAACCCTAGAGCTCCAAAGCTTCTTCTGCAAGAAATCAAAATCCTCTTTTGATTCTCCTTGAAATCTAAAGATTGAGGACTCTCAAGGTAAGATAATCAAGAACTCAAATAGGAATCAATAACTCAAGTTTCTCCATCTAATTATCTATCAAGGTATGTGAGGTTTATGAACAAGGATCTTCTTCCATCCTTGTGGCCAAACCTAGATTTTAATTACAAATTTATATGATTTTGAATGATTATTCATGAGATTTGAATTAGGGTTCGTACCCATTATTGCTCTTTGTAAGATTTTGAGATTTCAAGTATTTTAGAAGATGAATTGCATGTCTATTTTCATATTTTCATGCCAATTGCAGTAATTTACTGATTTTTAGATGAACTATCATTGTTTTCAATATCAAGCATGATTATTATGATGTTTTAACATGAGATTGATGCATGGGTCATTACCCCGAGATTCAATATTATAATTTCAAGAAAGATGATGTTTTAATCATCCTATTATCAGATTATTTATAGATTTTTAGTAAAGCTTTGATCTTTCGATCATCGAATTAGCTATGGAATCCACTTTTTAGATTATTACAGATTACAGAACTCAGATCAACTTTATTTATAAATTTTATCAGATAAATGCATAATTGGTTTCGGATAAACTCTTATGCTAGTTTTAAAGTGGATTTCCAATAGAATGAGTGTAGCAAAAAAAAGGAAGTAGTATTTAGCTCCAACAGGAAAGTGTGAGTTTAGTGCATCCTACTTCCATAGAACTACGTAGCCAATGTAGGTACAGATTATCAGATTATTCCCACTTCTACATGGATGATAGTTATAGATGTGATCACTTAGCTCAGGTTATACTCCTTGGCAAGAGTATAACACCTCTCCCTAATGTGAGGTTTCTTCCTTAGGAGGACGAGACATTAGACTCCATGTTAGCTCACATGGTTTATGTCGGTTAAGAGAACCTCCCTGCTAGTAAAAGATAATGAACAACTTTTTAGATAAAGTATTTTCCCTAAAGTTTTAAAGCTTACCAACTATAGATTTTAGAACAGAAAAAGTAACAGAAAAGCTTTTAGAAAGCTAAGTGTAAAGTCTCACAAATTTTACTCAGATTATGCATTACAGAAAAATCTTAGCTTCAGATTTAAACTTTCAGATTTCACATTCAGAAGTGAGCTCTTTCCATACTTAGACAGTATGATTTATAGACAGAACTCTAGCACAGCTTTCAAAACTAAATGTTATGACTCACTAGATTTTCAAGTATGATTATTATTCATGATTTTAGATTGCAGTATTTCAGATATTCCAGCTTATGTAAGTCATTTACATTTAGCATGCATTGTTTTATAAATTATGATGATGAGATAATGTTTTACTTATGCATTTCACCCCTATATACTCAATACATCCTCAAAGTAATGATCTACATATATGTTTATGTGCTACATTGTCTCATAATGTAGGTTTAGGTGCTCAATATCAGCAACGTGAGTAGTTCGAGCATCTTCATCTACATCCCAAAATTGGTGAGTCCTCATAGTTTGGGGAATTAGTCATTCAGATTTTTTAGCTTAGTAGTTCTTATGATTCAATATTTCTTTCAGATAGTTCGAGTTAGCTGGGGGTCTGTCCCAATGACTCTCTAGTTGTTAGTAGTAGAGGCTTGTCAGACTACTAGTTTTGATTTATCTTATTCAGTATTGAGATTTTAGACATAATTTCAGATATTATATTTAGTTAGTTTTCCATATTTAGCATGACTTTATGTCTATATTTCCATTATTATGAGATTCAGATTCAGTAGTAGACGGACAGGGTAAGGTTAAGGCTACTTGTAGTCTTGAGCATCGTGTGATGTTTTGGGACCAGGTTTGGGGTGTTATAAACTTGGTATTAGAGCCTAAGGTTTTTAAGATTCTTAGGGAGTTAGACAAGCCTCGTTATGTAGATTCTTGATCATGGGTGTGAAGCATGCCATATTTATGAGCAAGAGGCTACGGAACGTTCTTAGGAAATCATCTCTTTCTTTCATGATCTATCATGCTTACTGTATCTCTATCTGCTTTTAACTAGTTCTCTTATGTGACAGTTAAATATGCCTCCTCATCGAGCTAATACTCGCAAAAAAGAGAACAAGCCACCCTAGCCCGCCGACCCTCTGAATGAAAATGTATCCCATGCTAAGCTTAGGGTTGCCTTTCAAGCATTAGCCCAAGTTGTGACTGCTAATGTTCAAGGTAACCGTCAGAATCAGGTTGCAATCCCACTTTAGCAGAATAGGGATTTAGCAGTAGCTAGAATCAGAGACTTCATGAGAATAAATCCACCAGTGTTTTTTGGGTCAAAGGCAGGTGAGGATCCACAACTTTATTTAGATTGGGTAAATAAGATCACTCAGATTATGCATGTTTCTAAAGAGGAGAGTGTAGATTTAATATCCTATAGATTGAAGAATATAGCATATAATTGGGTAGTGATATGGAAGAATAGTAGAGGTGAGAATGTTGTTCCTATAAGTTGGAAGGTATTTTAAGATGCTTTTCTAGATAGGTTCTTCCTATGTGAGATAAGGGAAGCTAAGATAAAAGAGTTTATGAATTTGAGGTAGGGCTTGATAACAGTGAAGGAGTACTGCCTTAAGTTCAATCATTTGTCTAAGTATGCCTCTGATACGATGGCTGATCGTAGGGCTAGCATGAGTAAGTTTGTTACTGAAGTGTCTCTCTTGGTAGTCAAGGAGTGTAGGACTGCCATGCTTATTGGAGACATAGATCTTTCTAGATTAATGATGTAGACTCAGCAGATTGAGGTAGAGAAGTTGAAGGGAAGAGAGAGGAAATAAGAAGGCTAGAATAGGTCAGTTTAAGTATGGCTAGGCTAGATCGCAAGGGAGGCATCATTTGTAATTTTAGAATCGTTTATCTATGTCAGCACCTTCTTTATCTGGTTCTCCCGCTCCCAGAGGCAGACAGGAGTAGTGAGGTAAATCTTCTATGTCCAGATCTTAGAATAATGTAAGTGGAAGACCCAATTATCTAACTTATGCTAAGTGCGGTAAGAGTCACCCTAATAAGTGTTTAGCGGGATAGAAGGGTTGTTTTGTTCGTGGTAAGTTGGGTCACAATATTAGGGATTATTCGCATGCTAAGAAAGGAGACAGAGATATTTGTCCCCAGACTCAAGCTGTTGGTGCTTCTACTCCTTTAGGTCACCCAGCTTCTCCTAAGGGTGCATCATCCAGTACCGGTGGCGGTCAGTGCCATAATCAATTTTATGCTTTACCATCCCATCAGGATCAAGAGGATTCGCCAAATGTTGTTACTGGTATGCTTCGTGTCTTTTACTTTGAAGTTTATGTATTGTTAAACCCTTGGTCGAGTTTCTCTTATGTGATCCCGTTAGTTGTAGTAAATTTTAAGATAAGTTCTGAAAAGATCCCTGAGCCTTTCTTGGTTTCTACCCCAGTGGGTGAGCCAGTTGTTGCTAAACAGATCTATAGAAAGTGTCCTATCACTATCCTTCATAAATTCATGTTAGAAGACCTAATAGAGTTAGATATGGTTGACTTTAACCTTATTCTTGGTATGGATTGGCTCCATTCCTGTTATGCCTCTATAGATTGTTGCAATCGAGTGGGGAAGTTTCAGTTTCCAGATGAGCCAGTCTTTGAGTGGAAAGGTAATTCAGTGTCTCTCGAAAGTCATTTCATCTACGAAAGTTGATCTCCAAAGGATGTATCTATCATCTTGTTTGAGTTAAAGACACTGAGTTTGAGACTTCGATAGTTTAGTCAGTTAGTGTGGTTAATGAGTTTCCTAATATCTCTCCAGAAGATTTGCCAGGGGTACCTCCCGATAGAGAAATAGAATTTGGTATTGACCTTCTTCCAGATACTCAACTTATTTCTATGCCTCCATATCGCATGGCTCTTGCTGAGCTTAATAATTTGAAAGAGAAACTCAAAGATCTCTTAAATTTAGGCTTTATAAGGCCCAGTTTTTCTCCATGAGGCGCTCCCATCCTATTCATGCGAAAGAAAGATGGTTTTTTGCTTATGTGCATTGATTATCATTAGTTGAATAAATTTACAGTCAAAAAGAAATATCCTCTTCCTAGAATTGATGACTTATTTGATCAACTCCAAGGTGCAAGTTATCTCTTAAAGATAGACCTTAGTTCCGGATATCATCAGCTTAAAGTAAGGGAATATGATATTCTAAAGACGGCTTTCAGAACCCGTTATGGTCATTTTGATTTTCTAGTCATGTCCTTTCGACTAACCAATGTCACCACAGCTTTCATGGACTTGATAAACAGAGTGTTCAAACAATATTTGGATATGTTTGTCATAGTCTTTATCGATGACCATCTTAGATTTGTGTTGCAAACTCTTAGGGATCACCAGTTGTTCTCCAAGTTCAGCAAGTGCAAATTTTGGCTAAGGTTAGAAGCTTTCCTTGGTGATATTGTTTCCAGTGAGGGTATTAGAGTTGATCCCTAAAAGACAAAAGCCGTAAGAAATTGGCCTAGACCTATCTCTCCCTCAGACATTAGGAGTTTCTTAGGTTTAGCTGGTTACTACAGATGTTTTGTTGAGGGTTTCTCATCTATTGTGTCTCCTATGTCTAGGTTGACCCAAAATAAAGTTAAGTTTCAGTGGTTAAATTATTGCAAAAATAGTTTTATGAAGTTGAAGACTCGAACTTCAGCCCCAGTTTTAGCATTACCAGATAGTACAGATTGGTTTGTGGTGCATTGTAATACCTCCAAAGTTAGTTTGGGTTGTGTTTTGATACAGAGGGGGTAAGGTTATAGGATATGCCTCTAGATAGCTTAAGCCTCATGAAAAGAATTACCCGACCCATGATCTTGAGTTAGCTGCTGTTGTATTTTCTTTGAAAATTTGGAGACATTATTTGTATGAGGTGCATGTTGATATGTTCAGGGATCGCAAAAGCTTGCAGTATGGTTTACTTAGAGGGAGTTGAACCTCCGTCAGAGAAGGTGGTTAAAATTTTTGAAGGATTATGATATGAGCGTGTTGTATTATCTGGGTAAGGCTAATATGGTTGCAAACACCCTTAGTAGATTGTCTATGGGCAGTGTTCCTCACATAGAGAATGATAAGAAAGAGTTAGTTTGGAAAGTTCACCGGTTAGCTAGATTGGGTGTGAGATTGGTTGATTCAGCTGAAGGGAATATATGGGTTTAGAGTAGTTTTGAATCTTTCCTAGTTTCATAAGTGAAAGAGAAGAAAGATAAGGATTCTAGTTTGGTCAAACTGAATGAGTCAGTTAGAGACCATAAGATAAAGTTTTTCTCCCAAAGGGGAGATCGTGTGTTGAGATAGCAGAGTAGATTATGTGTGTCTTGTGTTGGTGATTTGAGGCAGTAGATTATGGAGGAAGCACATGGTGCGTGTTATTCTATCCATCCAGGAGCCACCAAGATGTACCGCGACTTGTAGGAAATCTATTAGTGGAGTGGTATGAAAAAAGATGTAGCAGAGTTTGTAACTAAGTGTGGAACTTGTCAACAGGTTAAGGTTGAGTACCAAAGGCCTGGTGGTACATTACAAGAGTTTGGTATCCCTGCTTAGAAGTGGGAAAAGGTGAATATGGATTTTGTAACTGGTTTTCCCCATTCGAGTTGTCAGCATGATTCAATTTGGGTTATTATAGACAGATTTACTAAATTAGCATATTTTTTGTTAGTTCATACATCTTACACAGCTGAAGATTATGCTAAGTTGTACATTAGGGAGTTATTCAGATTGCATGGTGTTCCTTTGTCAATCATCTCAGGTAGGGGTACTTAGTTTACCTTTCAGAAGGGTCTTGGTACCCAATTTCATCTTAGCTCAGCCTTTCATCCACAGACAGATGGTCAAGCAAAGAGGACCATTCAGACTTTAGAGAATATGTTGAGGGCATGTGTTCTTGATTTCAAAGGTAGTTCGGATAATCATTTGATGTTGATTGAGTTTTATTATAATAACAGTTATCATGCTAGTATTCAGATGGCTCCGTTTAAGGCTCTTTATGGGAGAAGATGTAGATCACTAGTTTGTTGGTTCGAAGTGGGTGAGGCCACTTTGATTGGTCCGAACATTGTGTTTGAGGCCATGGAGAAAGTTCAGTTAAATCGAGAGAGATTGAAAGCAACCCAAAGTTGTTAGAAATTTTATGCAAATGTAAGAAAAAGAGATCTTGAGTTTGAGGTTGATGATCTTGTGTATTTGAAAGTTTTACCCATGAAAGGGGTGAAGAGATTTGGCAAAAAAGGGAAGCTTAGTCACCGTTATATTGGTTCCTTTCATGTTTTGAGCCATGTTGGGAAGGTAGCATATGAGCTTGAGCTACCTGCAGACTTATCCTCAGTTCATCCAGTATTCCATGTGTCCTGGTTAAAGAAGTGCATGGCCGATTCAACCATTATAGTCCTCTGGAAAGCACAGATAATCAGAATAGCCTTTCTTATGAAGAAGTCCCCGTAGAGGTTCTTGATCACCAGATTCATAGAGTAAGGAACAAAGAAGTTCCCTTGGTCAAAGTTCTATGGCGAAATCAATCCGTTGAGGGTGCTACTTGGGAAGCAAAAGCAGACATACATACCAAGTATCCTCATTTCTTCTCCACGAACTTAGATTCAGCCGAAGGTAATAGTTTTCCTTCATTCAGTTCTTTTCCAGTCCCAGATTCAGCTATGTAGCTAATTTAATGTGAATTCATGCACTAGCAAATAAGTTCAGTAGCTTATTATGTTAAGATTCAGTTATTTAGTTTATTTCAGTTGTGCATATTAGCTTATAGCCTTAGAGTCCTCAGTATTTTCAGCTAATCTAGCCACATTCAAGGACGAATGTTTCCAAGGGGGAGATATTGTAATACCCTACACTTTTCCTAGCATAAATTCATTCCTAGAATGTAAAGGGATAGCTTCCCAAAATGAATAACATTTATTTCATGCGATATTTTCCAGATTTAGACTTTTTATTGTGTGGGAAATTTAATAAGCTTTCCTTCGATACCAAATTCACCCAATTTCAACACTCGATGAAGAATTTAGAGCATTTTTTAGCAAAATAGTGTGCTACCTGAGCACTTGGCGCATCGCAGAGGTGTGAAAAATGATAATCGTCAAATTCTAGTGGCCCTCCGTGATAACCCCGCGTTGTAAAGAAGCCCAATTTTCCATTAGACAAAAGCCAGTGGCCCAATGCGATATTGGTACATCGCGCCAAGGGCCAAAATGGCATTCCAAAGGGGCACCGCGATGGTGGTGTATCACAGAGTCAGCCCAGTTCCCAATTGTCCTATTTCTAGAGAGCCACTGTAATCGCGGTGCATCGCGGTGGCCAACCAAATTTTAAAATATTGCTCTTTTTAGTTCCAAATAAAAATTCAAATGGGGTATTTTGATAAATCCCCAAGGCCCCAATTCGTCCAAAACAAGGTAGATCTTGAATTTTCTCATGGTCATGAGTTTTAGGGAAATGTCATGATAAATGTGTTCTTATTCTAGCTAATTCCTCATACTTCGATTTAAGAGAGCATTCTTATTCTTGTTATCACATGATTCGTGCATACATGACTTACTTGGTGATGCCATGAAGCTGTTCATGAATGCTTATGTATGTTTTGTTGAGGAAAAATTCCTAATATGAAATTACATCCTTTATTCGTTATTTCTAGAGCTTCAATAAGTCTCTACCCATTTTTTGAGGATGAATGATTTCAAGGGGGAGATAATGTAACACCCCACATTTTTTAGATAGAATTTGAACCGTCGTTCCTATGTGAATAGACCCAAACCCAATGATTCTATACCAATATGAGTGTGATGATCAATTATATAGTGTGGAAACATCTTTGGAAATGATTTTGAGATAATAACAATCTCCTAACTCAAAGACGAGTTGAGAACTTTTCTATCCATTAAGTTTTAGTGAACGTTTCAACTTGCGTCAAATTTCAACAACCATTACTTATTGAATATAATGATTTATGTGGACTAATATATATGAAATGAAAGATCTTTGAGTCTTCTTTCCAACTTATCTAGTTTAACCTTAATCCGATATTGGAATAGAAAGTTATGCTCATTTTACTTTGGAGTATTTGTCTGTCAATAAAGTGATGACTTGAGTGATAAGCTGTCAACTAAGTGATAAGCTATCAACCTAGTCATCAGCCTTAACCAAAAAATACCCTAAATCATTTGAGAAGGTGATGACTAAGTTTATAAGTCATCAACTAGTTTATAAGCTATCAACTAAGTCATCAACCTTAACTAGAAAGTGTCCAAACCCAACTAGAGGTTGATAACTAAGTTAATAAGCTATCAACTAGTTGATAAGCTATCAACTAAATCATCAACTAGAAATTTTTACAATTTTTATTCAGTTTCTTTAGGGGTATGTTGATATTTTTCTCATCTAAAACTCCTCCCTCACGATTTAAAAACACTACGATGCCCTATTATCTTCAGTTATACAAATCAAAACGCCGCTCTCTCCTTTTTAAATCCCTAAGTCAAGAACACTAGGGTTTTCTCAAGTTTGGTCATCTAAAACTTCAAGGGTTGATTTCTCTCCGTAATCCTTGATATCCGTAATCCTTGATATCTCAGACATGTTACTTGTAATACTCCACACTTTTCCTAGCTTAAGTTCATTCCTAGAATGTAAAGGGAAATCTTCCCAAAATAAATAACATTTAGTTCATGTGGTATTTTCTAGATTTAGACTTTTTATTGTGTGGAACATTGAATAAGCTTTCCATCGATACAAAATTAGCCCAATTCCGACACTCGGTGAAGAAGTTAGAGCATATTTAAGCAAAATAATGTGCTACCTGAGCATTTGGCATGTCACAGAGATGGAAAAAATGATAATTGTCGAATTCCAGTGGCCTACCACGATTGTCCCGCATCACGGAAAAATCCAATTTCCCATTTGTCAAAAACTAGTGGCCCTACATGATATTGGCGCATCGCGCTTAGGGACAAAATGGCATTCCAAAGGCGCACTGTGCTGGTGGCGCATCACAGAGTCAGCCCAATTTCCAATTCTCCTATTACCAGTGCGCCACCACGATTGTGGCGCGTTGCGGTGGCCGGCTCAATCATAAAATATTTCTCTGTTCAGTTTCGAATAAAAATTTAAAGGGGGTATTTGGGTAAATTTCCAAGGCCGCAATTCATCCAAAACAAGAAATTAATCATATTCCAAGCACTTTATGCCCAAATTCATCCAATCTCTCTCAAAGCAAAATCCTAGAGATCCAAAGCTTTTTCTCCAAGAAATCAAAATCATCAATTGATTCTCCAAGAAAGCTTAAGATTGAGGATTCTCAAGATAAGATAATCAAGAACTCATCATCAAGAACTCAAATAGGAATCAATAATTCAAGTTTCTCCATCTAATCATCTATCAAGGTATATGGGATTTATGAACAAAGATCTCCTTCCATCCTTGTGCCCAAAACTAGCTTTTAATTACAAGCTCATATGATTTTGATTGATTATTAATGAGATTTGAATTAGGGTTCATACCCATTATTGTTCTTTGCAAGATTTTGAGATTTCAAGTATTTTTGAGGATGAATTGCATGTCTATTTTCATATTTTCATGCCTATTGCAGTAATTTACAGATATTGAGATGAACTATCATTGTTTTCAATATCAAGCATGATTATTATGATGTTTTGACATGAGATTGATGCATGGGTCAATACCCCAAAATTGAATATTATTATTTCAAGAAAGATGATGCTTTAAGCATCTTATTATCTGATTATTTATAGATTTTTAGTAAAGCTTTGATCTTTCGATCATCGAATTATCTATGGAATCCACTTTTAAGATTATTATAGATTACAGAACTCAAATCATATTTATTTACAGATTTTATCAGATAAATGCATAATTAGTTTTAGATAAACCCTTATGCTAGTTTTAAAGTGGATTTCCAATAGAATGAGTGTAGCAAATAAAAAGAGAGTAGTATTTAGCACCGAGCTGGAAGTGTGGGTTTAGCGTATCCTACTTCCATAGAAATACGTAGCCAACGTAGGTACAGATTATCAGATTATTCCCACTTCTACGTGGATGATAGTTATACATATGATCACTTAGCTTAGTTTATACTCCTTGGAAAGAGAATGACACCTTTTCCCAACGTGAGGTTTCTTCCTTAGGAAGAAAAGACGTTGGACTCCATGTTAGATCACATGGTTTATGTCGATTAATAGAACCTCCCTGCTAGTAAAAGATAATGAACAACTTTTCTGATAAAGTATTTTCCCTAAAGTTTTAAAGCTTACTGACTAAAGATTTTAGAACTGAAAGAGTAACAGTAAAGTTTTTAGAAAACTAAGTGTAAAGGCTCACAAATTTTACTTATATTAAGCATTATAGAAAGATATTAGCTTCAGATTTTAGCTTTCAGATTTTACATTCAGAAGTGGGATCTTTTAACACTTAGACAATATGATTTACGGATAGAACTCTAGCACGGTTTTAATAACAAATGTTATGACTCACTAGATTTTCAAGTATGATTGTTATTTATGATTTCATATTTCAGTATTTCAGATATTCCAGCTTATGTGAGTCATTTACATTTAGCATTCATTGTTTTATAAATTATGATAATGAGATAATGTTTTACTCATTCATTTCACCCCCATATACTCAGTCTATCCTCAAAGTACTGATCCACATATATGTCTATGTGATACATTATCTCATAATGTAGGTTCAAGTTCTCAGTATCAGCAGCGTGAGTAGTTCAAGCTTCTTCATCTACATCCGATAGTTTGTGAGTCCTCATAGTTCAGGGACATAGTCATTCAGATTTTGCAGCTTAGTAGTTCGTATGATTAAGTATTTTTTTCAAACAGTTCGAGTTAACTGGGGGTTTGTCCTAGTAACTCTCTAGTTGTTAGTAGTAGAGTCTTATCAGAATACTAGTTTTGATTTAGCTTATTCAGTGCTGAGATTTTATACATTATTTCAGATATTATATTCAGATGATTTTCCACATTTAGCATGAGTGTATGTCTATATTTCCATCATTATGAGATTCAGATTCGGTAGTAGGTGGATAGGGTTATCTTAAGGCTACTCATAGTCTTGAGCACCGTTTGACATTTCGGGACTAGGTTTTGGGGTGTTACATTACTCTTCCACAAATCTTATTTTATCGAAAGCATGTGTTTATAATTGTACTTATGTGATTTTATTGATTATTTTAAATGTGTGTTGAGGATTATTGAACATTGTTGAATTAATAGATTTTCCTATGGATTTTATGAATTATGTATGGTTTAAATTGAGGGTTTTGGATTTAGTTATAACGCCCCTAGTCTGTACCCCGGACGATACACATTGCTCATAATCCTGAGGGACCACTAGTTAACCCATGATTGGTACATACTACAATAACTGAACAATAATACTAAATATTATGCGGAATTAGGTGGAAACATTTCAAAAGGTTCAATCTGCAAATAATACCAAATAATACTGAATGCGGTATTAAATACCAAATCTGAACAAAGTACTGAAATCTGAATAACTATCTGAAAATACTTTAGTCTGGGAAGCCTCTAACTATCCAAACTGTGGAGTTGATGGGACAATTCCCCAACTAACTCCATCTACTGTCATAAACTGAAATACTATAAGTAGTAATCATTTCCTCAAAATAAGAGGACTCATCATTACGCTGAACGTTAAAAGTCTAGTCTACTGAGGGTGCTCTGGAGCTCGTGCGTTGGAACCTATGATGTTAGATATCATAGCGCAAAAAGCATGTGTGATTACTTTGAATGTACTGGTATGCTCAGTGAGGTAGGCTAAAATGCATGGGTTCATATGCATGAACAATAATAACTGGATAACATGAGTATGACTAAATAAGAGTACATGCATGAATACGTATACTATAACTGAAATTGTGATAACACTGAACACTAAGTCTGAATATTGATCAACTAATTTACTGGATAACTGATACTGTACTATGGATAACTGGATGACTATATCTGACAGCTCTAAATTCTAAGGAACTATACTGAGTTCCGTACTGAGCTGAGTTGAGTGACTATATCTGATAGTCCTGAATCTATAGAACTGAACTAAGTTCTATTCTAAGACCGAGGCTGAAACTAAAACTATGGGAGGTAATCATCTAACCGACATGCCCCTTTCTAAATTAATTAAGGTCAAACCTGTAACCCCAGTTGGAAGGGTGTCAACATTATGCCACGGGTAGAGACAAACTGTGAGTTAATCCTCTCTGATAGGAAGCTCTTTCATTAACTCTCGCTGGTAGGATAACTTGAATGAGAAGTATCAACCCTCATAATGTCTGGCAGGAAGATACCTCAACCTACGCTAGCTATATAGTTTTGTAATGCAGGGATTACTAGTATAGTTCAAACGCTCAGCTGACAGGAATGCCCCCATCCCTAGGTAACTTGGTACTGAATCCTACTCCCAACTGAAATAGCCACTTAGCTGATTTCTAGTCTATACTAGGATGGAATGAACGGTTCGTAAGATTACTATTTAGTTGAACCAAACTGAGTTCACTAAGTTCCTTTGACTGACGGAATTCTACTAAATTTTGTTAATGGATAGAGTTTACTGAGGTCCGAATTGAATACTGGGTTAGACTGAACTACTACTGAATCTACTGAGTTTTTCCTATGTTCTGTAATTGACTGAGAGTGCTACTGATCATGACGTAACTGATACTATTCTATGACTGACCATGGATCTAGGTAATCAACTAAATTATCGGGTACAAGTACCCCTAGGACTCGATAGGATGAATTAAGAGACATGACATAAACATGAATCATGCAAACTATAAACTTGATCATCATTTATTCATTGGGGCATTTTAACAAACACTTGCATGATTTCATTCTCTTAAAAGTTCACATGAACAATTTATCAAACACTTAGAAGGAATAGAACATGCGCATAACACTAATCAACATGTGAGCACACACTTCAATCATCAAATTCACAATTTGAAGGATTTAACATGATCTCACATGGTAAGACATATAAATCACTAAACTCCACATAAAACTTAGCATAACACATGGATTTGAAACTCAAATAATCATTATAAACATGAATATTATACAACCTATCATGGTATTCATGAAATTCATATACTTGAAGTTTGAAAATTGATACTTGGACTCCTAGGGTTGAAGAGGCCCTTGGATGAACACGTTACATACCTTGTTGAAGAATTTCTGAAAATTTATGGTTGAATCTTGATTTGAAACTTGAGCACCTAGGGTTTTGTTCTTGAGCAAATTGGAGAATGAATGAGTATATTTTCTCTCAAAAGGGCTTAATTTCGTATTTGGGGGATGAAGTACATGGGAAAAAGACTCAAATACCCCCAAGAATGCGGTCTTTTAAAGACTGAAAACTAGGCTACTAAGGCATAGGTCGACGCAGCTATCAACACGATACCAATGCGTCACGCCATGTTCATGTCGATTCACTGGAATTGGATGCTGGTAGCTGGAAAAAATATTAATC
>NC_061121.1:218199954-218215380 GCF_002878395.1 Capsicum annuum
GGCCTTACCCGGATGATACAGAACACTCATGTCATAATCTTTCAACAATTCCAACCACTTTATCTAACAGAGATTAATGCCTTTCTAAGAGAACACATACAACAGGCTCTTATGATCAGTGAACACATCAACGTGCACACCATACAAGTAATCCCTCCAAATCTTTAAGGTAAAGACTACAACTGCTAACTTAAGATCATGAGTAGGGTAGTTTTCCTCATGAGTCTTAAGCTGTCTAGAGGCATAGGCTATAGGGTAGTTTTCCTCATGAGTCTTAAGCTGTCTAGAGGCATAGGCTATAACCTTACCTCTCCGCATAAGGACATAACCTAATCCAACTCTGGAAGCGTCATAATACACAACAAAGCCATTGGAACCATCTGGTAGGGTCAAAACAGGAATTGTAGTGAGCTGAGTCTTCAATTCCTGAAAACTCTTCTCACAGGAATCTGACCACCGAAATTTGACCTACTTCTGAGTCAATCTAGATATAGGGGATGCAATAGATGAAAGCCCCTCAACAAGCCATCGGTAAATGCTGGCCAAACCCAAGAAACTCCTGATATCTAACGAAGAGATAGGCCTGGGCTAGTTTCTCATTGCTTCAGTCTTTTAGGGATCAACTCTAATGCCATTACCAGAAATGATATGGCTAAGGAATGCTATTAACCTTAGCCAAAATTTGCACTGACTAAACTTGGAAAATAACTGATGATTTTTTAGGGTCTGTAGTACTATTCTTATATGGTCTGCATGATCATGTTCACTACGAGAGTAAACAAGAATATCATCTATGAAGACTATGATGAAAATGTCCAAGTACTACTTGAACACATGGTTCATCAAGTCCATAAAAGTTGTTCGGGCATTGGTAAGACCAAAGAACATGACTAGGAATTTGAAGTGATCATACCGAGTTATGAAAGCTATTTTTGGGATGTCATATTCCCTAACTCTGAGCCGATGATATCCTGATCTGAGGTCTATCTTAGAGAAATAATTGGCACCGTGAAGTTGGTCAAACAAGTCATCGATTCTGGGGAGTGGATACTTGTTCTTGATTATAATTTTATTTAACTAACAGTAGTCTATACATATTCTGAGAGAATCATCTTTCTTACACATGAATAACGATGGTGCACCCCATGGGGACATCCTGGGTTTGATGAATCCTTTATCTAAGAGATCCTTTAACTATTTTTTTAATTCTCTAAGTTCTGTTGAAGCTATTCTGTATGGAGGAATAGAGATGGGCTGAGAACCTAGGAGAAGATTATTCTGAAATCAATTTCCCTTTCGGGAGGAACTCAGAGAAGATCTTCGAGAAACACATCTGGTAATTCATATACTATTGATACTGATTCAAGAGTACGAGTTTCTGAACTAGAGCCCTGGACTCGCACGAGATGGTAGACACATCCCTAGATATCATTTTTCTAGCCCAAAGGTAAGAAATAAGTTAACCCCTAAGTGCTGAAGTACCACCCTTCTACTCTAGAATTGGTTCATTTGGAAACTGAAACTGGACAATTCTATTTCTGCAGTCGACTGAGGCATAACAAGAATAAAGCTAATCTATACCAAGAATGACATCAAAATCAATCATCTTTAATTTGACTAAATCTGCTAAAGTGACTTTTGAGATATCACAACTAGACAGTTCCTGTATATCCATCAGGCTATGATAGACTTACCCACTGGGGTACAAACTGAGAAGGGCTCTACTAGAATTTTGGGACAGACTTTGAAATCAACTACTATATATGGAACAACAAAGGACAAAAAAACTCCTGGATCTAGCAAAACATAAACATGCAAATGGAAAAATTATTACATACCATTTACCATATCAGGAGAACTTTCCTGATATTGTCGAGATTGAAGAGCATAGAGTCTGTTTGGGTGCTGCCAACTTATGGCACTGGAAGAGGCACCCTGCTGATTCGGGCGACCAAACTTAGCTGGGGGATAGTTATGTTGACTCTGCAAAACATCTTGAGGACACTATCTGACCCTGTGGCCTGGCTTGCCATATTCGAAACACACATCACTGCCAGCTCTGTAGATACCCTGGTGGTTTGTACCATATTTGTCTAAAAAGGGGTTGGTTCGGGCACTGCTAAAACTTCCTTGGGGCTTGGGGCTTAGGGCCTGATGCCCTATCTTGGTTGCCATCTCTAAATTTTGGAACTGGAGCACTAGCTGAGGAAGGAGCTAGAACTGAGGATTTCAGGTGCAACTGTGATCGATTCCCACCCTCTGACTTAGGCTGAGCGAAATTGAAATTACATGTTCTCGCTCTCTTATTCTCTATCTCTTTATTATTGGCCTCCTCTATCTGCTAAGCATGGACCATGAGCTTGGCTATGTCCATATCCTTAATAAGCATTGTGGTCCTACACTCCTTGACCACGCTGCTAGACACTCCTGACATGAACTTACTCATCTTTATTCTACTATCTGCTACAACATGTGGGGCATATTTGGCCAACTTAGTAAACTTGAGAGAATACTCTTGTACTATTATATTTCCATGCTTCAGGTTTATAAACTCCAAAACCTTCGTTTCCCTAAACTCTAGTGGAAAGAACCTATCTAAAAAAGCAACTACAAACTCTTCCCATTCTATGGGCCCTACATCTGTGGCCCTTTCTGCCTTCTATTATTTGAAACATAACTGAGACACATCCTATAACTGATATGCGGTCAACTCGGTGCTCTTAATAGTAGCCACCCCCATAATATCGGCAACCTTCTGCACCTGATCAAGGAATTCCTGAGGGTTCTCATCTGACTTAGACCCTATGAAAAATAGAGGGTTCATTCGGGTGAAGTCCCAAATCTTAGTAATAGTAGAATTGGCCACTGGGTTGGATGGAATTATAGCTAGGCATTCATTTTGGCTGCCACAGAATGAGCTAGGGTGGTTAAGGCTGCTCTAAACTCTGAGTGAGAGACATGATCGCCCAAAGGATCTGGATGGATGAGCTGAGGGGCTGACTGCCCATTCCTCTTCCCTAAGTCCTTTTTGGAGGCATATTCTATAAATTGAAGAGTATCAAGGATTAGAAAGAGAGTGTAACTGGAGATTATGCTCACTCACACGACATGAATACTGAAAGAAGGAAAACTATTCCTAAAACATTGTATAGCCTCCTGTCCATAAGTGTGGCGCGCAACACACCTATGCACAAGACTCTACTAGATACGGCTTCCAGACTTCCTAGGACTCTATTGAAACTGGCTTTGATACCAAGTTTACAATATCCCGAGTCTGTGCCCCGGATGCTACACGGTGCTCATAATCCCAAAGGACCACAAGATAACCCATGTCTGGTACTTGCAGCAATAACTGAAAAATAATACTAAATAATATGTAGAATTAGGTGAAAACATGCCATAAGGTTCAATCTGCAAATAATACCGAATAATACTAAATGTGGTATTAAACCAAAACTGAACAAAGTACTAAAATCTGAATAACTATCTAAAAACACTTTAGTCTGGGAAGCCTCTAACTGTCTGAACTATGGAGTTGATGGTACAAGTCCCCAACTAACTCTGTCTACTGACATAAACTTAAATACTATAAGTAGTAATCATGTTCTTGAACTAAGAGGACTCACCACTACTCTAAATGCTGAAAGTCTGGTCTACTGAAGGTGGTCTGGAGCTCGTGCATTGAAACCTATGATGGAAGACATCATAGTATAAAAGTCATGCGTTAGTACTTTGAATGTATTGGTATGCTTAATAAGGTAGGCTAAATTGCATGGGTTCATATGCATGAACAATAATAACTAGATAACATGAGTATGACTGAATAAGAGTACATGCATGAATACGTATACCGTAACTGAAATCATGATAACACTGAACATTGAGTCTGAATAATGATCAACTAATTTACTGGATAACTGATACTGTACTATAGATAACCGGATAATTGTATCTGATAGTTCTGAATTTTGAGGAACTATATTGAGTTCCGTATTGAGCTAAGTTGGGTGACTAAATCTAATAGTCCTAAATATATAGAGCTGAATTGAGTTCTATTCTGAGACTGAGACTAAAACTAAAACTGTGGGAGGTAATCATCTAACTGATATGCCCCTCTCTAAACTTATTAAGGTCCAACCTATAACCCCAGTTGGAAGGGTGCCAATACCGTGCCATGGGTAGAGACAAAATCTGAGTTAACCCTCTCTGATTGGAAGCTCTTTCATTAACTCTCACTGGTAGGATAACTCGAATGAGAAGTATCAACCCTCATAATATCTGGTAGGAAGATACCTCAACCTACGCTGACTAAGTAGTTCTGTAACACAGGGATTACTACTAAGGTCAAACCCTCAGCTGACAGGAATGTCCCCATCCCTAGGTTAACTTGGTACTGAATCCTACTTCCAACTGAAATAGACACTTAGCTGATTTCTAGTCTATACTAAGATGGAATGAACAGTTACTAAGAGTACTATTTAGTAGACCCGAACTGAGTTCACTGAGTTTCTTTGACTGACAAAATTCTACTTAATTTTGTTAATTGATAGAATTTACTAAGGTCCGAACCGAATACTGGGTTAGACTAAACTACTACTGAATCTACTAAGTTTTTCCTGAGTTTTGTTACTGACTGAAATTGTTACTGATTCTGATATTACTGATACTATTCTATGACTTACTATGGCTCTAGGTAATTAACTAAATTGTTGGGTATAAGTACCCCCAGGACTCGATAGCATAAATTAAGAGACATGGCATAAACATGAAACATGCAAACTATAAACTTAATCATCATTTATTCATTGGGGTATTTTAACAAACACTTGTGTGATTTCATTCTCTTAATAGTTCATATGAACAATTTATCAAACACTTATAAGGCATACAACATACGTATAACACTAATCAATATGTGAGCACATAATTAAATCATCAAATTCACAATTTGAAGTCTTTAACATGATCTCACATGGTAACACATATAAATCACTAAACTCCACATAAAACTTAGCATAACACATGGATTTGAAACTCAATTAATCATTATAAACATGAATATTATCAAACCCATCATGGTATTCATGAAATTCATATACTTGAAGTTTGAAAACTAATTCTTTAACTACAAGGGTGGAAAAGGCAGACGTGAAACTTATTAGAGAATGACTTAAGACAGCTCAAAGTAGACAGAAATCCTTTACCGATGTTAGAATAAGGGATTTGAAATTCGAGGTTAGTGATTAGGTGTTTTTAAAAGTCTCTCCTATGAAGGGAGTCATGCACTTTGGGAAGAAAGGTCAGTTGAGTCCTCGCTATATAGGACCGTACCAGATTTTGTGAAGGATAGGTACAGTTGCGTATGAGTTAGAGTTCCTACAGACCTGGGTTCTGTTCATCCGGTATTTCACATATCCATGTTGAAGAAGTGTATTGGAGACCATTCTCTAGTGTTACCCATAGAAGATATCAAAGTGTCGGACTCCTTATCCTATGAAGAAGAGCCTATAGCAATCTTAGATCGTCAAGTTAGAAAATCAAGGAGCAAAGAGACGGCCTCAGTTAAAGTGTTGAGACACAAAATTGAAGAAGCTACTGGGGAATCTGAGGATGACATGCGAGCTAGATAGCCAAGCTTGTTTGATCCAGCGAATGACGAAATGAAAGGTACAATCCTTGTCTTATTCTTTCCTATGCCTTAGTATATTGAAATCGTGCTTATCTGTATTCTGCATCATTATTCGGGAACGAATGATCCCAAGTGGGGATAATGTAACGCCCAGTAAAAAAATCCTCCATGTGTTATCTCGTAGTAGATTGCCTATATAGTTGAAGACTTAAAATTTTTTTTCTAAGTGTCAAAGAGACTTATTCTCATTTTGAATTTCCTATCTTTGAGGATTTTATTTTTGATCTTTCCTACCTTCTTTTATTGATTTTTTTTGTTGATATGCGATGGGGCAAGTCAATAGTATGTCTTGGGTGCATTTTAGGGGAAAAACACACTGGTTTGAAATGCCTTTGAAATGCTCCAGCATTTTGGGCGCATTTCAGGGGCAGATTTAGGGTCAACTTCAAATGATTATAACTTCTTGTATATAATGTACTGGGAGAGATTCTATATATAAAATGAAACATTTTTGAGTCTTCTTTCCAATTTCACTGATTTTATCAAAATCCAACATCTCAATCAAAAGTTATGCCCATTTTACTTCAACATATCAGCCTGTCAACTGGCGGAAATTTCTGTGACATTTTTAATTTCTTTAGGGGTAAATGGACATTTCCCATCCCCTATCATATACTAACATGAGATTTAAGCATCAATTGACCAAACGGTGGTCATTTAATTCCAATTTATCAAGAACCAAACCCCTTTGTCCCAAAATAAAAATAAAAATTCCTCAAAATTTAACCGTAAAATTTTGAAATTTATGTAAGATTCAAAATCTCCATTGTGAGGGCTACAAGAAGCACTCATCAATTGTTCGTATACCATCCCTAATGCAAGATTTCCTTTGAAAGCTTCTAATTTAATGTATGCGAAATTTTGCTAAAAATTTCATGGGCATAGAAATCATGATTTTAAGAAAAGGGTTTCGGATTTATGAATATATTCATGTTTTAAAAACATTGATGATATTGTTTTGGTCTTTAGGCCTTTTCCAAATTAATTTGAATTGTTATATGTATATATGTACGTGTTTTAATATTGATGATTGAATTGAGAGCATGATTCATGTGAAATTGCCTCTCTTGTTATGATTTTCTTTACTTATCATATGCTATAGATTATCTTGACTGTATCATTGAAAAGCATGATATGAAATGCCTTAAGTATCGTTATAGTTAGATTATGATTTTGATTTCAAAAGAGAGGGTAGTTATATTGATAAATGTTCAAAATATTTATATAACGAAAGAGTGCATGATTTTTCCAAAAGCACATGACCACCATATGTTTGAAGGATTCTTGCATAGTTTTGACTTATGTTTCGGAACATGAAATCTCTTAAACTGTTTGCATGTTTGGGTGGTCTGAATTGAGTTTTCATGAAAGAATCATGCATGGTATAATGTAGCTCAGAATTAGGACTTGTAAGTCTTAGTGTGACGACACCAACTCAGTTAAAGCCATAGTAATTCAGGACAGAATAGAACACATGTTTGAAATCACATTTTTAGATGTTGAAACTAGAAATATGCATGATTCAAAATAAGATAAAATTGGGCATAAAGATATCTTAGGTGGTTCCTCGAAGAAGGAATGAGTTTAGATAACTCATTATCCAAAACCGCGATTTACCGATCCGAGTATATTATTATACGCTGGCCTAGTGCCCTGTGGCATATCAGACTCACACACTCCAACCCTTGCAACACACTTGGGTTGGGGGCTTCCCCACCGAGTCAACGGAGGATTCCATGTAGCTTGTGGAATATCAGACTAGTAGGGGAGTGCCCCCTAACTCAGAAGTAATACAAAGATCAAAAACGGTATTGTCAAGAATGGTTTATGATTTTCAGAAAAGTGCCCATGTGTTTGAAATTATTTTATGCATGATGTTTTGTAACCCGCTCTCAACTATTTTATATTTATGCAAACTTGTTATTTTGGATTTCTTCGCGTGCCAGTACATATATATTGACCCCCTCCCCATACCTCTCAGGTTCTGAGGTTCAGTCTAAGGGTCCAGATAAGCAGTAGTTTTCATCAGACAGAATTGCAGTGTTCAGTTGGTGAGCCTTCTATATTTTAGAAGGCCTGTTTACTTTTCAAAAATTATTATTAGTTATGGTTTTGGTTTACTCAAGGCGTTGTCCCAGTTTTTAGATTGTGTTAGTGATCATGTAGTAGAGATGTCGCAAACGGTTTGCAGATGTTGTTAGATGGTTTTGGATTTCATTCTTCATTGCTAACTTTATACCAGATTTATGACCATGATTCCGTTTGTAATAATTTTTGCATTTCCTTGTTTGTGTATGAATGGTGTATATGCTTTCAAGTTAGAAGGGTGTCCGAGCCTTCATGGTTTGGGATGCTCGCTACGGCCAGGGCCTCGGTTCGGGTCGTGACAACAACCCACTAAATGCACTTGTATAATATGTGCATACAAATAAGTTCTAGGCCCAAAATCATAAAGGTCCATATCAGGCCTGTTGGTCTAATCCTTACGCTACCACCACAGACCCCATTGAAAATCACCAACATAGGTCGTATCGCAAAACTTTCTGGACTGGATCAATAAAATTTGGGTCACAACTCTAATATATATAGTTCTTTCTCACGATCTTCCAACCTATCCAATAAGACGCCAAGAGATACTTGATTATTTTGTAAAAGTAAATTTGTCAACATGTGTATTAAATATGTTAATCTTAAGAAGAAGTAGAAGCCCCATAACTCAAACAGTAAATCTGAATACCTTTTTTTGTGGACAATTCTTTGGGAATGTGATCTTTTGGCTCACTTTCATCCTCTACCAAATTCTTCATATAAAACCAATAGGGAAAAATATGATTTACAAAGTATATGAAATTATGAATTACAAATTTCAATTGTCTATATTGCAATATCTTTTCATCTTTACTTAGCTTGTACTCTAATTCAAAATTTTTATCTGAAATTCAAAGATTTGTTACAGTAAAATTTTCAAGCCTCTCTTTCAAATTGTAAGCATTTAATTCAAGCATAAGAACAAAATCTTTCCCATTGAGGCTTTGAATGTGGACAGGAACATAATTGTTATCCGATGATGGCAGCTTGTTGAACAACTTGTGAGCAGATGTGTCAAGAAGTTTCTCATCCACATTATTGAATAAGATAAAAGTAGTTTTTTCGGTGTTGTCTTCTACTTGTATATGTATCTTGTACCTATGTTTGTAAAATAGTTAACATTAATTCGTAATACAAAGCAAATTCATATTTCTTCCAAAATCCTTACTTCACCAAAGGAAACTTGTAATCTTTTTTGCAGTTTTGGTATGGATAAACACTATTTGCAAGTTCAATCTTCTTTGAGCATACATTGCATGAAATGTAGTGCCATCTAAAATAATTAACTATCTCTGTAATTTTACTCCTCACAGTAACAATGTATTCCTATAATTCTCAAAAGAAAATTTGCAATCATCTTTCTTGTTGAATTGTTGAAATGGAAAATTAAAATATAAGAAGAAAAAGATAACCTGTATGTCTGCACTCAGACTCCAACACATTCTTTATATTCATCTGATTTGTAGACATCTCTTCTTCTATTAGAATGCTATTAATATTAGAGTTTTCAATAAGTTGTACTCCCTTGGAGATGGTAAAAAACTTTTGCCTCAAAAAATCTATGTAATCTATATCAATATTCACATATACTTTGCTAGCATATGTGGAGGAGAAGATGACTTCACCTATTAACAATGGACGTAATAAAAATTGCGATGAAGATTTCTTCATAATGGTAGCACATAAATATATAGCATTAGATAATTGAATCTGAAATCATACCACGAATTCTTTTAAGAGTTGTGGAAGTCACAATCACTATTTATGGTCCAAAATTCTTCTTGTGAAAATAAGGAGCAAACTTCTCTCTCAAATCTTTCCATAAGGCTATTTTTTATTTTGCCAAACTATCCAGGAAAAAAAAAATAAGAATATGATAATTCATTTAAATCTAATCCAAAGAAAGGACACATATATGATTTCAAAATAATACTATTTACTTTGAGGCACAACTAATTAGAGTGAATAGATGGAATTTCTCAAACTGTATAATTTGTATTACAAATTCACTTTTAGAAAGATAACAAATAAAGCTTCTTAATATGAGATGGGTGACTTACTAATCAGTAACATTTTGGATGTTCCTTTTTCTCCACTTCAATACAGCACTCACCATATCACCAACTCTATAAAAACAACCAACCACATCTACAAATAAAGAAGAAAAAGTATTTGCTGAAAACGTTGATAATTAAATATTTTTTAAAAAATTTAAAAATTATAAGTGTGTGTGTGTATATCAATAAATCTTCAGTTAAACACTTGATCACAGTTGAGGAAAAGAAAATTATTTTCAAAGAGTTTTAAACTGGTCTATATACACCACTACTTTTAATCACTTTGAAGTTCTTGATGATAAATAATGAACCTTCAATTAACTTGTGCTTGAACCTGCTAACATAATTTTTTCTGACTATAGCATGCACCAAATTGCCCTGATATATCAAAACATGTGAGTTTATAGTTAAGAGTTTTGAAAAAATGTGTATAAGAAATAGTAAGAATTATGTTGATGAGGTACTTTTTCATCGACAAATAACGTATTCAAATTGATCAATTCATCATTTTTCTTTGAATTAATGGCATCCCAAATTCTACAAAACCAAACCCTTATCATCAAATCATCTCTATCAGTAACCAGCTTTGAAAGAAGAGAATATGTCATACTAAAAAATTAAAAACAAGACTGACTAAGCAAGCTATAACATGAAAAATATTGTCTTCTTTATCTATATATAGAACATAAAAAAAATGAAAAGTCTCAAGAATTAATTAAATGCAATTATTCAGATATTAATACACATTAAAATCAATTGAACATACAAATGATTGAGAAGAGAAACGGTTCATTACAAATCCTTATAGAAGAATAGTTAAAATCATACTTGAGTCTTTCATAGCTATGTTTGGTTGAGGAGAAGGATGGATAAACCCTAGGAAACGGCTATTTGGGAGCAACTACATGAGTTATCAATTGTCGTTCTTTCATATTCATTTCTTTAATTTTATTTAATTTATCTACTATACATTAATTAGACATTAACCTTCTTTAACTAAAATAAAGAATAAAACTTTTCTTGAATATTGAAAAATAAAATAAAGGCAATGCAAAAATCTTAGAATACAAATTCAATTATAAAAAAAATGCAAGATGTTTCAATCCTTTTCATATTAATATATTTAAAAAATATCATAAAATGTAGGTCAAAATTCATACAGTTGGACCCTCGAGAAGGGAAAAGCAAAATGTATAAAATAAAAGAAAAATGCTTTGGAAATTCTTAGTGAGTACTTATTACACACCTCATTTAAAGATGAGAACGACCTTTCTTTTTTTGGTTTCTCATCTAGTGTCCGGTGCCCGCATTGGAGCCCCGACTAATACGGATAGCGCATTGCAGGGCCCATTAAGGTGGCAGCACTCCCAACAGAGTTTTCTCCATACCCAGGGTCGAACGCTCGACCTCTGGTTAAGAGTGGAGCAGCCCCATCAACTGCACCATAACCCATGTTGGTAAGATGAGAATGACCTATTTTAATGGATTCTTAATTTATTTGATCAATACTTACTACACATTATCATCCTCTTCTAATTCATTTCCATGATGCTACCTTAAGTACTACTCCCTCAATTTCGTTTTAGTTGGCCCTCTTTCTAAAAATATTTGTTTCAATTTAGTTGTCCCTTTGATGAAATCAAGAGAATGTTGTTATGTTCTTCCAATATTACCCTCAACATTAAATGACTAAAAAAAGTGTATTTACTCAAATTCATATTTTCAATGCATAATAAATAGGGCTATTTTAGTAAAATAAGCCTCTATTAAATAATTTTTTAATGGGTGTGCCAAGTCAATAAGGGACAACTAAAATGAACCGGAGGGAGTACATTTTAAAATGAGAATGTAACGTAACACAAGGAACGCAGAGGAGTTTTAGAAATTGAAAATGAGGCAACACATAATTGACATGTTAAATACACTAAATAAATCATTGTAGTTACTAAATTTTTTGTTATTTTGGCTAAAGGTAACTAAAGAGAAAATTTAACTTTTGTTTAATAGGGAGTTTTTCTTTTTTTAATATTTGCGCTAAGTTGTAAAATATTATATTTCTTTTCTTGTTGGTATTTATATTTCATTTCTATTACTCCTTTTTAATATTTCAAAGAATTGACTGACACGTTTCAGTTAGCACTGTGACTAAAATATTGAAAATAGAATTATTGAATTAAAAAATTTAGTAATTGGTATTCGGTGATTCCGTATTTGGTATGGTATTTGAGAGTAAAATTAAAATTTCTATATTTGAGATTGAGTTTGATATAAGATATTAATACCGTTTGATATTCGGTATTTATTGAATACCGAACTCTATATATCTATATAATATATAATATAATAATATATATAATATATTAAAAATGTGAAGACGTGATTTGAACTTTTTGTCCATCCACAATAGATAAAATTGTTATTTACTAAATTTTTAAAATTATTATTTATTATTTACTATTTATTCAGCTTTAGGAAACAACCTCTCTACTTCTTTGGAGGTAGTGGTATGGACTGCGTACATTCTACCCTCCCCAGACCCCACGATGTGGAAATATACTGGGTTTGTTGTTGTTGTTATATTTATATTTCATTTCTTGTAACCCTTGTACGATAATGATAGGAGATAACGAAGGTTATCAAGTTTAGTATAATGGATAGTACATTTTTAATTAATAAGACTAAAACTATTGTCTAGAAACAATATTATTTCCTCCCTGTTAACAAATATTTTGCAATATCAATAATTGAAAAATATAAACAAATGCATAAGCACATTATCAATTTTTCCTAGTTATATTAAAAAGTTTAGTGAAAACTCAAGAAAGGCAACTATAAAAGCTCCTACTCATTTTCGTAGATTCGGGGTAAGATAGTCTTCACGCAGCTACTTTAATAAAGGTTGATCTGGCGGAACTTCTTTGTATATTTCATTTTTCAGCCGCTCTTGTTCTTTTTACAAATATGTAATTTGCATTTTCATGTTTTTTGCATACATCACGTCCATTGGTACATTAGGTACTTCAGTTGCATCTATATCCAAAGATAAATATTTTGATAATTGTATAGAAAAATAAAATAATATAATTAATAAAATTGCCCTTACTAATTTTCCTTTACAATTTTTGAAACTAATCTGGGGCGTATGATGTGTATCTTTTTTATCCATTGTAATTCTCATCACGAATTTATGTAATTCAAAATAAAGATATAGTTTAGGAATGAAGTATTACGATAAACTGTTACTTAAGAACAATATTGTTGAGCATTATAAGAGACAACCTGAATCAAAGATCCTGATCAAATGATCCGTATGAAGTAAAATGGTGTGCATTGGTGTTGTTTGTTTAGTAGTAGTATTTATAGTATTTTTCTCCTTTGTCAAGACCCAAACTAACGGACTGTGCGGGCACCTACTCTATCTTAATGAGCTAGGAGCACCCTTATTACCCAACTAAAAATATGCAGAAGTCTTCTATTTTTAAGGAAATACTAGATTAATATAATAATGTAAATTAAATATCAATAAATAATTTTTATCAAAAACTTCTTATAACTATCCTTCACTACCCCAAGACCTAGTCAAACATGTACAAGAGCTACCTATAACAGAATAGACTGACAGTAAAATAAATAACATAAAGATCCTAACATCTGTCAGGAAGAAAGTGCAGAAGTTAGTGCAGAATATCACCATCCATTGAGTAACTGCAAACTAAATTGTATTCTGTCTACACCCCAAGAAGAAATGTAGAAGAGTAGGGTCAATACAAACACGCGTACTGGTAGGCATCATCGTCCTATCAATGTTAGTTCACATAATCATAAAATAAAATCAAGAAAATAAATCATGACATCTTGAATGAAGTATAATTCAACTAAGGTTGTAATATCATTATAACACTTTTCCTGAATAATTTATGATTCTCCAACTCTGTTAACGAGATTATATTCACCACTAGCATAGTCCAGCCTCATTAATTCACATCATCCACCACAATGCAACACTAAACCATCACTATCACTCCTTTATTTACATTACCTTTTTCATTGCCTCCATCTATAGGATAAACTCAATAATCATAGACAACTCGTACTAAACTCTCGGGCTAACAGTCAAACACTCTTTATAACATTAAGAAATAATAGATAGTCATTTAGGTAAAATATAATTACGACTAGTATAAATGAACCAAGTTGATCAACATATAGAAGTTAGGACAAAGTTTCAATTTTTCAATCGCATGTCACCCAATCAATCTCAAGGATTAAATTAAGTAGGGAATACAAGTCAAGTCATATCTCAGTAAGACACACTAGATAACTCGTCTCACTAACAAACCTTATACATATTATTGTAAAAGGATTAATTGGGATTAATTCATTTATTGATGTTTGGGATAGTTTGTTGGGATTATTCATTGGATTCATCACTTTGGATCACTTCATTATAAATTACTTTATTTTATTATAATCACTATGCTCATGCCATTCGATCTAATCACATCTCAGAGTACTACTAAAATTTAATATTGGCTACATTGGTTGAAAAATCAATAAAGTAGCAATATCAGAATTTAATGTCGGCCACATTGCTACTAACAATCTTTTCATAAGTAACAATTATGTCCTTCTAAACCTCACAATTAGAACACCATTATCTCGTTATCAGCTTGTTAAACCACGGGATCTTTCAAAACCAATAATAATATGTACGCACATGCTAAGAGACTTATTTTTGCTTAACTAGTCATGACCTCCGTACCGACGTGGTACCCAACCCTCCATAAATAAAAAATAATAATATTTATAATCGTATCGGCGTGGTACCTGATCCTTCATAAATAAGTAATATAAATATTCATATCCGTACTAACGTGGTACCTGATTCTCCATAACCATATTATATATATTTTATCAAATTCACATTATCTCTCAAGATGCAATACAACCTGTCACACCCCCTTTTTCTCCCAAAAAAAAAAAATTTATGGTTCGAAAGGAATTTTATTATTAAAGTGACAAAAGATGAAAATTTGTTTCGAAAAAGGATTATTTATAATTTTTATTTAGAGTCTGCACTTGGCATAATCCAGTGTGCCAAGTCACCATCGGAAAATCCTTTCCAAATCATTTTGACTCTTTAAGACTGGTCCGCGAAAAGAGATTTCGACTAAGGAATTCTGTTGGCCGAGGGGAAGGTGTTAGGCACCCCTCAATCCCGTGGTTCGACCACGGTCGCTTGGTGGAGCATATCGGCTAATTTGACACTAGGATATACAAACCACATAAAACACCCAAACAATTAAACAAATGAACACAAACCACAACAATCCCAAAATTTAGTATCCAGTCCACTTATACAGTCCCGAAAACTGAAAAATACGAAAATGTAAACCTACTCTATTTAAACTAATCCTAAACTACTTCTGAACGAAAACTCCCCTCGATGTTCCGGGCCTTGACCGTGCGCCGTCTTCAAGTACATAATACTTCAGGGCATTCCCCGATGAATAAATACAATTCCTTCGGGGCATTCCTCATCAAATGAATACAATTTTAATTTCATGAGATAAACTAGAAAAGCATTCAACA
>NC_061121.1:218218380-218220923 GCF_002878395.1 Capsicum annuum
TGAATACAATTTTAATTTCATGAGATAAACTAGAAAAGCATTCAACACGTTCGATATTCCACCCATTCGATCCAACATCATTCCTAAATTTGCCTACCCGACCTAAACTTTTGCCTATCCATTTAGTGACCTAAAACAGTGATACTATCGATTTCACAAACATGAAAATTTTTCAACTAACAAAATAAATATTCCAACTAAAATTACGAATTAGCCAACTTTTAACGTCATCCCCACAATTAATATTTACCCTCCAAATTAAACCCAACTTCTTTGACCATCCAATTAATACTATCAATCAATATCAATAATCAACCGCTATGATATAAATCACATCAAAATCAGCGAAGGAAAAATTCAAACACCAACACATTTACCACATAAAATGTCAAACAATTTATTAATGGAGAAGGATATGAAGAGTGGACCTTGATGCCGCTTTTATTCCAGTATTACTCAATTGAACGAGATGGAATCCATGCCCAAAATCCTCAAGTGGAACCTCAGTAAACGAATTCTCCAACTCGAATCCCGAAGTCGACTAATGAAACCCAAACAACAAAAACGGAGCCAAAGCCGATCAGCTGTGAGCTTACAGTCGCTGCCAGATCCGGAAACACTTCGGCCAATTTCCGACGGATTACAGCCGTGATAGTGATCGAAGGTATTTTTCGATCAATTTTCGGCATTTTCTGACCAAGAAGTTGATCGGCGGAACGAAAACCGTGGTGGGCTCTCTCCTCTCTTGTGATTTTCACTTGTTTTTTTACCTATTTTCCCTAGATTTCTCTATCATCCCTACTCCTGATCTTAGTTCTGATTAGTCTCTTTTCAACTCCAATCTCTCTCTCTCCAATTTTCCTTTTCTGGATCTCGCTCTCTCAAACTCTCTCTTCTTATTTTTCTATCTCTCTCTTGAATATCTCGCTCTCTCCTCGATTTGTGTGTGTTTTTCGTGGTGTGAGGATGAGTGGTCAAAAATGGAGGATCAGTGTGTTGTGTGTATATCATTGTCTCCTCCCTTTTTTCTCTGAAGAAGAAGGCTTTCTGTGTGCCCCTTTTTTCGTGGTCTCCCCTCCCTTTTTCTCAATGAAAAAAATCTATTCATTTTCTTGTATTCTCTCCTCTATATATGGAAATAACGTGTAAAATAAAAGTGAGTAGGGGGGTCACGTGGGTGAGGTATGGAGTAGTGGGTGAGGTGTCCTAATATAATAGGAAAGGGTTGTTAATTTTGTTACCAAAAGAATAATTCGGATTGGGTTTGTTAGAAATTTGTTATTTTTGTATCTTTGTGCAGAAATTATTATATAGGGTACGATACATGGTAAGGCAGGGGTAAAATAGTAAAAATGTTTTTAGGGAGGGACAAATTTATGTGTCTACATCAGGCCCCCTTTGAATGTAAACACTCAATGTTTTCAGACAAAGTAGACAATGAGACAGAATTTTGTCCCGAACTTTATTCAAAAATAATGAAACAGAAGGAAGGAGGGAGACCAAGTCTTGATTTAGGAAATCCTACCTACCTAAGTTATGAGGGAGTCAAGTCGCAGGTACTTTAAAGGATTGGAAGAAGATGGACAATATCAAGTTGGAGAGTCGAGTGAGGTCCCGTCGAGGTTCCGGTTGCAGCTCTGTCATTACATCAAAAATGAAAAATTAGAAGAGTTAAAAATATAAATAAAATTACAAAAGTCCTATCTATGCAGCTTTGTTTGAACTAATGACTTGAGTTTCATCATCCTATTCTTTAGGCGGGCTCCTGACTTGCAATTTCTTCAACTTGTTGACTACTTTTAGTTTCTTCACCCTGTTCTCCAGGTGAGCTCCTGACTTGCTATTCTTTAATCTATTGACTTTCAACATATTTGACTTGCTCTTTAGGCGGGATCCTAAATTTCGGTTTCATCAACTTTCGATTTCATCATCCTGTTCTTCAGGCGAACTACTGACCTTCAATTTTATCACCCTGTTCTTCAGGTGTGCTCCTGACTTTCAATTTCATCACCCTATTCTTCAGGCGGGCTCCTAAAACCAAAATCAAAACTAGAACGAAAATTAATCAAAATCAAAACTAGAACTAAAACTATCCAACACAAAGATTATCGTAAGGCAGTATTTCATTTTTGAAAGTGTGGTTCCATTTTTCAGGAGGGACCAAAACATAAATAAAAATCCCATTTTTCAAGAGGGTCCTGAACAAAAAGTAATATCTTATTTTTTCGGAGGGTCCTGAACAGAAAGTATAATCCCTATTTTCAGGAGGGTCCTGAACAGAAAGTAAAATCTCATTTTTCAGGAGGGTCCTAAACAGAAAGTAAAATCTCATTTTACAGGAGGATCCTGAACATAAAGTGAAATTCCATTTTTTTGGAGAGTCCTGAACAGAAAGTAAAATCCTATTTTTCTGGAGGGTCCTGAACAGAAAGCAAAATCCCATTTTTCAGGAGGGTCCTGAACATAAAGTAAAATCCCATTTTCAGGAGGGTCCTGAACAGAAAGTAAAATCTCATTTTTCAGGAGAGTCCTGAACAAAAAGT
>NC_061121.1:218221023-218234235 GCF_002878395.1 Capsicum annuum
AAAATCCCATTTTTTAGGAGGGTCCTGAACATAAAGTAAAATCCCACTTTTCAGGAGGGTCCAGAGCAGAAAATAAAATTCCATTTTTCAAGAGGGTCCTGAACATAAAGTGAAATCCCATTTTTCAGGAGGGTCCTGAATAGAAAGTAAAGTCTCATTTTCCAGGAGGGTCCTGAACATAAAGTAAAATCCCATTTTTCAGGAGGGTCATGAACAGAAAGTAAAATCCCATTTTTTAGGAGGGTCCTGAACAGAAAGTAAAATCCCATTTTTTAAAAGGGTCCTGAACATAAAGTGAAATCCCATTTTTCAGGAGGGTCCTGAACAGAAAGTAAAGTTCAATTTTCCAGGAGGGTCCTGAACATAAAGTGAAATCTCATTTTTCAAGAGGGTCCTGAACAGAAAGTGAAGTCCCATTTTCCAGGAGGGTCCTGAGCAGAAAGTAAAATCCTATTTTTCAGGAGGGTCCTGAACATAAAGTGAAATCCCATTCTTCAGGAGGGTCCTGAATAAAAATTAAAGTCTCATTTTTCAGAAGGGTCCTCAACAGAAAGTAAAGTCCCATTTATCAGGAGGGCCCTGAACATAAAGTAAATTCCCATTTTCCAAGAGGGTCCTGAACATAAAGTAAAGTCTCATTTTTTGAAAGGGTCCTGAACATAAAGTAAAATCCCATTTTTCAGGAGGATCCTGAACAGAAAGTAAAGTCCCATTTTTCAGGAAGGTTCTAAACAGAAAGTAAATATCTCATGGATGTGCATTTCCAATACTGGCTAAATTATGTGAAGCAAATTTTCTCCTATTTAAATAAAGAATATTTGTCAGTTAAAAACTTAGTGGTGGTTTTCGGCACTTAGCTCTCCTGACACCTGCTCCAGTGTTCATTCCCTTCATTTTGTTTCAGATTACTGGCATTTTCCCCTGCTTTGTTGTGTCATTGACCCAAACTCAGATTATTAAAAGTGACTCCAAAATAAACACAGTATCTCTGCTTTGTCATCCTTCTCAGATAAACCCTTTAAACTTTGGTATTTTCATGAGTTCCCCAGCTTGTCTGTTGACAAAACTCTTTGCATGCCTTCTTCACCTCACAATCATGTCTCTTTCATATGCTGACTTTATCTTGCTTTGTGCAATTGAAGAAGCTGGTAGCCAGTTTTGAAATCTTTTCTCACTTGTTTTAATATGGACTTGACTCAAAGACAAGAGAAAAATGACAATGACTTTTATTTGGACCATTGAATCAAGAAAACAAAACAAAAATTAAGAGAAGAAAGAAAAGACAATGAATGTCCCCGTTTGAAACAAAGAAATAAAAAATTTATCTAGAAATGACAGTCAACTCTAATGATTATGCCATGCATATCGGATTAAACTGCCTGATCTTTCCATCCAAAACCTTCTACCAATTGTTGTTGAGTTAATGACCTCAAAATTGAATTACTTCTTTAGGTCATTTGCATTTAAGACCTCATTCGTCTAGTGGTGCCTTGAAAGGTTTTTGCCAACAAACCTCTCTCATTTTCTTTTTCCCAACTCACCATTGCCCTATGGTGTCCATGAGTGTTTTTCACCAATGATACACTCTTATTTTGATTTGCCTTAGCTCACCATCGTCTTACAGTGCCCGTGAGGGTTTTCACCAATAAGACTCTCTCATTGTTATTTCTCTTAGCTTATGATCATCTTACGGAGCCCGTGAGGGTTTTCACCGATAAGACTCTCTCATTTTTATCTCTCGCAGCTTACCATCGTGGGTTTTCACCAATAAGACTCTCTTATTTTTATTTCCCTCTTAATTTCTTATGCCGAGGAAGACAAGTAGTTACCAAAATGTGTCATCACATCCATTTCATGCGTAGTCTTAATATTCTCAAAGATTAATTTGAAGGTCTTTCTTTGGTTGTAACTTGGCTTTTGGATAGAGTGAGAATGAAAGGATATCATGGGGCCCAAACGACACTTGAAGTGGATGACTCTAAATTGTTTATTGGGTGGGACTTACAACTTTTGGAATCGACTTAAACAATGAGGATTACCTCATGCCCCAGTTTCTTTTGACTGGGTGACTGTAAATTGTTTGGTTAGACTGAGCCCTGAGTAGGCCAGCCTACGTATCTCACCCCCAAAAGAGGAGAATCAGGTCACGCGTAGTTCTGACAGCTTATTTTGTATGATTTAGACTTTTGATTCTTTTTCCTTTATTGACACTCTTTTCTCTTTGGATTTTTCTAACTCTATTTTCCTTGACACTTTTCTTTTCTCTTTTCTTTTTGGACATTTTTTTTCTTTTTCTTCTCTTTTTTTTTTTGAAATTTTCTGGCTCTATTGTTTTGCTCAACACTATTATTTTGATCTTTGGTGATTCTATCTTTATTCCAAAAGAGGGGTATGAAAGAAAATAACACTAAGGCTCAAATAGGGTAAACAAAGGATGACACGAATGTTTGGATAGCAGAATAACATGCCTTTATCATATCAATCCTTAAAAATACTAGTACCTAGCATGCAATGTGAAAGTGCACGATCAACATCACTTATAACATGTTTGACAACACTAACTTTCCCCGAGCATGTGTGTCACCTCTTTTCTATACCTGTCAAACATACAACTCTATATTTGTTGTACATCCTTCACATTGAATGACTCATGCTTTTGTGGAGTTGATTTTCAATCTGTTCCTCTTGATAGGATCAGCAGACACTATTTGACCTAATTGATCTATGTTTTTCAATTGATGACCAAGTTATTCATGTGATTCTCAAAATAATTGCCTTAATTTTCAGAAAAGGCTTTAATTTGTCACCAAATATCTCAGCACTCTACTATTTTCTCAGATGTTTCTCCTAACTTTAGCCCTCTGATCCAATGTTTCATGGTTAAATTGGATTTTAAGACCTAGCTGAAGACTCCGTAGGCATGTCATATCACTAGAATCAACATAAAATGTACTGTATAAAGAAAACAAACAAGCAACACATATTTAAAACATAAAGGGAAAGGGACACTTCATTTAGTTAAAATAAAAGATAGAAGCGTTTGAAAACAAATGACAAAGGGACAAAACAAGATGGATCCCTAACTACAACCCTTAAATAATTTGAGAAACAGAAAAGAAGAAAAAACAAACTACCAGACCTCTTTCTAGTAGGGAGAGGGGGTGATTTCTTAATTGCTCAACCTAACAACTTAGCCACTGGTTTCCATATGAGCATGACTAAAGCTTCCCTCACTATCAATGTTCTGCATCATAATTAATCCATCTTCAATCATCTTTTTAATTTCTCTTTTTAAATCTCAACAATCTTCAATATTATGACCCTGAGCATCAGAATGATATGCACATCATATATTAGGATCAAAATTTCTTGAATACCGATTAAGAGTGCACCCAAGAAGAGGAGTGATCATACCCTATTGTACCAATCTCTGAAATAAATTAGCATACAGCTCTCCAATTGGTGTGAAGCTATTTCTCGACTTCTGCCTCATTTCATCATTTGGCTAGGATCAAAAATCAGGCTTAGAAGGGTTTTGGTATGTTTGTGGAGTTAGAGGACGACTCTGAGGAGTCGGTATATTCTACTATGGGTAAGATGGGGATTGAACATGTGTTTGTGCGTTATATACTGGATATAAAGGTAGAGGAGCAGAGTATAATGAATTTTGGGAGTGATTATGTGGAGCTTGGGCATGAACTTGGGTTTGAGCCTGAGAGTGATGATAACGGGGTCTTCTTGACCATGCTCACCGTCTAACTACAATAAAAGATGCATCTTCCTCATTCTTTTTCCCTCCAGGTTCCCTTAATTGATTGCAATATTGTCCCAAATGTTTCACGGATTCCTTATGCCCATCTTGCTCCTCAAAGTTTGACATCTCAAAGATTGGAGAAAGGTTAGCACTTGAAGGCATACCCCAGTCTTTGTAAGAAACATCTTCTTTAGTCACGGGTCCTAGAGAATTTTTTATAGCAGTTACTGCACTCTTCATTTTTTCAACCATTTTCTCTGACTTATCTGGCACACTAGACTTCTTGTTAAGAAATTTTGGTGGTCCAGTTAACTTAAAAGCAGTCTCAGGAGTATAACAATGATCACCAAGAGTATTGAATATAGGTTTACTAGCAGCATGGGGACGCACAACTGTTGGGTGAGCCAGTGTGGAAGTCTTAGTAGAGGATTGAGCAACAAGATCACAGATGACTTGTGGTGTTGTGAATGTAGTAGGCTTATGCTGAGGAGCTAGAGGAAAAGTGGTGGAAATGTTGAGATGCTTTTGGCTTGGAATGAATTCTGAGTCATTTTGCAATGCATCAACAATAGTAGAAAACTGACTTTGAGATTTTAGTGGAAAACATGAGGTATTTGTAGGATCAATAGAGGGAAATGGAGGAGGAGGCAACCCACTGGCCCAAGCTCAATGCATTTCAACCCACTGGCCCAAGCTCGATGCATTTTTGTCATTTGTAGTCTTAACTTCCTAATCTCTTGCTTCAAACTCTCATTTTCCTGACTCTTTGTTTGATTCATGATGTCAGTCTCCATATCCTTGTTGGACACAACTAACCCTTTGGATTTGGTATGATATGGAGGAACATCCAGAATGCCACAAACCAACCACCTTAAACTGATTCAACACAAAAACAACAAATGTGTTAGAGTTTAACACTTTTTCAAAACCTCTTTTTCCTTCTCTTTTTTTTTTTTGAAAAGATCACCGAACCCTAGAAGGGAGCCTACGTATCTCACCCCTAAAAGAGGAGAATCAGATATGCGTAGTTTGTGAAGTCTTGCCAAAATGACCAATAAACTCTGTTTTTCTTTTTTTTTTCTTGGAACTTTAAGAAGAAAAGAAAACAATAAATTGTCAAAAGAATGGACAAAAATCTTTTTGAGTTTTCCAGCTTTGAAAATTCGTATACAAAATGAAACCTATGATTCCCAAAGAAAAAAATCTTTTTTTTTGGATTTTTGAATCTGAATTTCATGCAAAAATTAAACTTGAAATTATTAAATAAAAATCTTTTTATAGTTTTCCTTTAAAGATGCATATGACACCTACTCTAAATGAAGAAAAATATTTTTTGGATTTTTAAAATAAGATTCTCAAACCAACAATAGGTTGCCTAAGTATCTCACTCCCGAAAGAGGAGAATCAGGGGTGCGTAGTTCGTCCGGATTGGACAATTAAATATTAAAGGACCGACTGAACCCTAACATGAGAGACATGACTATAACGATGAAAATAAAATCTTTTTGGGGATTTTAAATTTGACACTCCACATAAGACTGACAACAACAACTATGAAAGAAAAAATCTTTTTGGTATTTTCATGAAATGTACAAAACTCCTACAATTTTTGCATTTTTCTTTTATAAAAACTCATATGAATAAAAATATTTTTTGAAGTTTTCGAATTGTGAATACTTGCTAAGGAAACAAAAGAAAAATCTTTTTGATGTTTTTGATTTTGACAAATGAGTGTAAAAGGTAAAAAGATATTTTTGAATTTTTGGATTGTGAAAAACAAAAGCCCTAAAGAACTCTAAAAACTATGAAACTCTCTCTTTTCTTTTCTTTTTTCTTTCTTCTTCAACTCACTTTTTTTCATTGCCTACACACTTTATTTCTAACACATCTTTTCCCCAAATCATTCCGTTAAAAGACCCCATTACCCTCAAAGATGCAACATTTAGCAAGTAGGGATGTGGTAGAGATGAGTCTCCTATAATGGACCAAATGGGCCCCGCTAGGTCTCAATAGGATGCACATAAGTATGACCTAGAGGCTGATCTACGCTGGGGTTCACTAACAAGGAAGTTTGGATGATTGCATGGTCGATAGTGGCTGCTTTAGCTGTCCACCTACTCCATACTAGCCAACGGCTCCCTCCTCCTAAAAAAAGGGTGACTCAACTATAGGACGTGTACACAGCGTGTACTATAGAACTTGTTGCAGAAAGAATTGACTCGGGTTATGCACATGATGCCAGTTATAAAGCGATAACACGTAAGAGAAAAACTGTAAACAAAGAGCACGTAACCACTCGACAATGATAAAATAAACAAACGATAACATAAATAATGTTTACACACCCATAATGTCAAACTAAGTCGATACAACTCCAAAACAATAAGCTCGAATTCTGAAAAGTCCCCAGCAGAGTCGCCAGAGTTGTCACACCCCTTTTTTCTCCAAAAAAAAGATTTTATGGTTCGAAAGGATTTTTATTATTAAAGTGACAAAAGAAGAAAATTTGTTTCGAAAAAGGATTATTTACAATTTTTATTCAAAGTCACCACTTGGCATAATCCGGTGTGCCAAGTCACCATCGGAAAATCCCTTTCAAAACGTTTTGACTCTTTAAGACTGGTCCATGAATAGAGATTCCGGCTAAGGAATTTGTTGACCGAAGGGAAGGTGTTAGGCACCCCTCGATCCCATGGTTCGACCACGGTCGCTTGGTGAAGCATATCGGCTAATTTGAAACTATGGATATACAAACCACATAAAACACCCAAACAATTAAACAAACGAACACAAACCAAAACAATCCAAAATTTAATGTCCAGTCCACTTATACAGTCCCGAAAACTGAAAAATACGAAAATGTAAACCTACTCTATTTAAACTAATCCTAAACTACTTCTGAATGAAAACTCCACCCGATGTTCCGGGCCTTGATCATGCACCGTCTTCAAGTACATAATACTTCGGGGCATTCCCTGATGAATAATACAATTCCTTCTGGGCATTCCCCATCAAATGAATACAATTTCAATTTCATGAGATAAACTAGAAAAGCATTCAACACGTTCAATATTCCACGCATTCGATCCAACATCATTCCTAAATTTGCCTACCTGACCTAAACTTTTGCCTATCCATTTAGCGACCTAAAACAGTGATACTATCGATTTCACAAACATGAAAATTATTCAACTAACAAAATAAATATTCCAACAAAAATTACGAATTAGCCAACTTTTCACGTCATCCCCACAATTAAGATTTATCCTCCAAATTAAACCCAACTTCTTTGACCATCCAATTCACACTTTCAATCAATATCAATAATCAACCGCTGTGATATAAATCACATGAAAATCAGCGAAGGAAAAATTCAAATACCAACATTTACCACATAAAATGTCAAATAATTTATTAATGGAGAAGGAGATGAAAAGTGGACCTTGATGCCGCTTTTATTCCAGTATTACTCAATTAAACGAGATGGAATCCATGCCCAGAATCCTCAAGTGGAAACTCAGTAATGAATTCTCTAACTGAAATCCCAAAATCGACTAATCAAATCCGAACAACGAAAACGGAGCGAAAACCGACCAGCTATGAGCTTACCGTCACAGCCAAAAGTGTCTGGCAGATTACAGCCGTGATAGTGATCGAAGGTATTTTCCGATCAAGTATTTGGTGTTTTCCAACCAAGAAGTTGATCAGCGAAACGGCAACCATGGTGGGCTCTCTCCTCTCTTGTGATTTTCACTTGTTTTTTACCTATTTCGACCTTGATTTCTTTATTATCCCTACTCCCGATATCATTTTCGATCAGTCTCTCTCCAACTCTGATCTCTCTCTCTCTAATTTTCCTTCTCTCGATCTCGCTCTCTCCAACTCTCTCTCATTATTTTTCTATCTCTCTCTTGAATATCTAACTCTCTCCTTGATTCATGTGTGTTTTTTGTGGTGTGAGGACGAGTGGTAAAAAATGTAGGATCAGTATGTTGTGTGTATATCGTTGTCTCCTCCCTTTTTTCTCTGAAGAAGAAGGCTTTTTATGTGCCCCTTTTTTCGTGGTCCCCCCCTTCCTTTCTCTTAATGAAAAAAATCTATTCTTTTTCTTGTATTCCCTTCCCTATATATGAAAATAACGTGTAAAATAAAAGTGGGTAGAGGGGTCACGTGGGTGAGGTAGGGAGTAGTGGGTGAGGTGTCCTAATCTAATAGGAAAGGGTTGTTAATTTTGTTACCAAAAGAATTATTAGGATTGGGTTTGTTAGGATTTTGTTATTTTTTTTATCTTTGTGCGGAAATTATTATATAGGGTAGGACACATGGTAAGGCAGGGGTAAAATAGTAAAAATGCTTTTGGGCAGGGACAAAATTACGTGTCTACACTACCTACTAAATTTAAAAGTGCAATAAAAATAATAAGACAATTCGATCAAGTTCTTTCATTTATCAACATTTTACCCTCTCACAGGCATTATTTTAATAATCCATCATGATCATCAATAAGACATTCATGCCATTAATTCAAGAAATTGTCATTGTCAAACAAGCCTCTAATAGGCACAATTCAATAAACCATCATTATCACTAATTTAGCCTCTTATGGGCATCCAATAGATAAGTATGGTTATCAATACCAAAACAAGAATATCATAAAATAAATCATAATTTAACACTTAGGCATGCAAGCCACTATTGGAGCCTTAATTACTCACTAGTTATTAAAATATCACTACCTTCTTAAATATATCAACTAGGGTTCTAACATCACCACCTATAACTAGCATATTCAAGCGTATCATTATCCTCTACCTCTTTCCACAGAATATAATTATCACACAAATTCAAGTCATATATCCTTTAAATATTACTATGCTCATCAATATTCGATCTTAGCATAATTCTCCTCATCATATTATTGCACAATACATACAACTTAAAACCATTATAATTGTTATGATTGGGCAGAAAATAAGCAAACCACAAGCAAAAGAAAAACAAGAATATGGAAACCCTTTTGGGAAAAACCACGGATGGAGGCAGGGGAGGTTGCACTCTAATTGCGAGAAAGTACAATGTTGGAGACAAAAGTCTCAATTTCGTGTATGTGAGAATAACCTGAAACAACCCACTAAATCACACTTATATAATACGTGCGTACAAATAGGTCTTAGGCCCAAAAATATAAATATAGGTCGCACCACGAAACTTTCAGGGTCGGATCAATAAAATTTGGGTCACAACTCTAACTATCTCCACTTTGATACGAATTCTAATTTAGAATTCAAATCCATTTTAAGATAAATTCTCCACCTCTTCCACAAAAGCCCCTAAGGGAACGTCTTAACAGCTAACAATAACCAAGTCCAAGCAATGCTCAAACTTCAAACTTAGTAGTGTCTTGGTTATCATATCAGCAGGGTTATCATGGATACTAATATTGCTTACCACAATATCACCAAGAGCAATAATTTCACGCCCAAAATGATATCGAACATTGATGTACTTTGTTCTCTCATGAAACATCTGATCTTTCGTAAGGAAGATAACACCCTGACTATTGCAAAAGACTGTATTAATTTGTAAGTCTTTGCTAAGTTCACTAAATAGACCCTTCAACCAAATAGTGTCATGACTCAAACTAGGGACTAGCCGTGACGGACATCCTGAACCCTGAGGGCGCAAAACATCCCTCTCTATCTAGTAAGTATACACACATTCATATATATAAAGAAGATGTGAAAACATAATCTTCTACGGAAACATGGTCAATTCTGAGTTCAACATAAGTATGTAAATTGAAAATCAACTACATCTAATAACATCTGACTCAGTCTGGGAAAACTCTACTACAGAAAAATCGAACAACTGAAAATAAGGACAAGGCCCCCAGTAGACCAAAATGATAAATAGGGGCATAATCTAAAACACGGGCCTTCGGGAATAGAGAAGGCTCACCAACTAATCACCGCAACTCTGTTTGACGAATCTACTACCTTTTTAGACCCCTAGACTGAGCCTCAGAACCTGGATGGAGAAGGGGGGTCAATATAGATGTACTAGTACGTAAAGAAATCCAAAATAAAACTTATATGTAAATAAAATAGTTTGGGACACAACTTTTTCAAAACATTATTCATCAAGTGGCTTTCGAAACACATGGGCGAATTTCTGAAAAACATGTAACCTGCCTGTCAATGCAAGTTATGATCTATATATTACTTTTGAGTTAGGTGGCATTCTCCTACAATTCTGATATTCCATGGGTGGTATGGAATCCATCATTGACTGGGAGGGAAAGCCCCCAACCCAAGTATGCTGCAGAGGTTGGAGTTCCTGAATCTGCTATGCCACAGGGTTCTAGGCCAGTATAATAAATAAACTTGGATCGACAAATCACGATTTTGGGCGATGAGTTGTTTAATACTCAAACCTTCTTCGAGGAACCTCCTAAACTCTTTTTATGCCCAAGTTTATCCTGTTCTAAATCATGCATGTTTCTAGTTTCAACATCTGAAAAGTTTGATTTCAAGCATGCATTAAATCTGTTCTGAATTATCATAGCATAATCTGAATTGGTGTCGTCACACCACGACTTGCAAGTCCTATTTCTAAGCCATAATGCATCATGCATAATTCTTTCATTAAAACACAGTTCAGACCACCCAAATATGCAAACAATATATAAGATTTCATGTTCCGAGAACACAAGTCAAAACTATGCTAAGATTGTTCAAACATGTGGTGGTCTTGTGCTTTCGGTAAAATCTTGCACTCTTTCATTATATGAATATTTTCATCATTTATCAATATGCACAACCCTCTCTTTCGAATTCAAAATCATAAATCAATTTGTAGCATTAATCAAGATACTTCATATCATGCTTTTCAAGATACATTCAAAACAATCTATATCATAAGAAAATTGGGAAAATCATACCAAGAGAGGGATTCATGTGCGTCATGCTCTCAATTCATTCATAAATCATAAAACATATGCATACTTATATATAATTTCAAATTAATTTGGGGAAGGTCAAAAGACCAAAACAATACCATCAAGATTTCTAAAATATTAATGTATTCATAAATCTGAAAACCCCTTTCTTAAAATCATGATTTCTATGCCTATGAGATTTTTAGAAAAACCCCGCGTACCTTAAAATAGGAAAACCATTGGTGTTTCTTGAAGCCTATGATCCGGGGATTTCGAATCTTCAATTGATTTTAAAAACCGACGGTTGAATCTTGAGTTTCTTGAAGTTCTTGTTTGAAGCTCTAGAGAGGATTCTTGATGATTTTGATGAAAGTAGGGTTAAGTTGCTCAAACATACCCTAAATCCTTTGTTTGGATGGTTTTAAAGGCTAGGGAAAAGTCAAAATTACCCTTAATGACTCCTAAACGGATCTGGAAATTTGAACGTAAAAACCCAATTTCGGGTGCCACCGTGACGCGCCACAATCGCGGTGGTCCACTGGAATTAGACGAGTGGTAAATTGAGTACCTCTGCGATAATCCACCATTGCGGAACACCAATGGAATTTGACGATTGTCAATTGGACTCTCTCCGCGATGCGCTAGACCCCAAAATAACGATGTTTACGATTAAAACTTTAAATTATTCATAACTTCTTCACCGAGGGTCTGTTTTGGATGAATCTTATATCGTTGGAAATCTAATTCAATCATCTACGTAATGAAAGGTTCAAATCTAGGAAATTTCACATGAAAATTAATTTAGATCATTCTAAAAGCTAATTCTTAGACTTTCCATGGACAGAATTTAGCTAAGAAGACGTCGGGGTGTTACAATATCCCCCTCTTGGGATCAGTCATCCCCAAATAATGATGCAGAAAACAGACAAGAATGATTCCAAGCATACTAAAGCATACAAAGATTAAGGTAAGGGTTATACCTTCAACTACATCATCTACTGGGTCAAAAAGGTATAGGTATCTTGCTCTTATGTCATCCTCTGATTCCCAAGTGGCGTCTTCAACTTTTTGATTTCTCCATAACACCTTAATTGAAACTATTTTTTTACTTCTCAACTTCCGGACCTGACAATCTAGGATTGTAATAGGTTCCTCTTCATATGATAAGGAGGCTGTCACCTTGATCTCTTCTACAGGAAACACCAAAAAATGGTCTCCAATGTATTTCTTCATCATGGATATATGAAATACCGGTTGGACAGAACCCAAACTGGCAGGCAATTCTTACTCATACGCAACACCGCATATTCTCCTTAAAATCTAATATGGTCCTATATAGAGAGGAGTCAATTTACCTTTCTTCCCGAATCGTATGACTCCCTTCATAGAAGAAACTTTTAGAAATGCCCAATCACCGACCTCAAACTCTGAATCTCTTCTCCTAACATCGACATAAGATTTCTGATGACTCTGAGCCATCTTAAGTCATTCTTTGATGACTTTCACATCCTGCATTGCCTGATGAACAAGATCGGGCCCAAATATTTGTATCTACCTACTTTATACCATCCTATAGGAGACCTACATCCTCTCCTATATAGTGCCTCAAATGCTGCCATCTTAGTACTGGAATAGAAACTGTTATTATACGTGAACTCTATCAACGGCAAGTGCTCTACCCAACTACCTTTAAAATCAATCACACAGGCCCTCAACATTTCCTCAAGGGTCTGAATAGTGGTTCGGCCTGCCCATTGGTCTGAGGGTGAAAAGCAGTGCTTAGGTTCACTTGGGTACCTAATCCTTTCTGGAAAGATCTCCAAAACTGAGAAGAGAAATATGTACCTCGATCGGATATGATGGACATAGGCACACCGTGCAAACTAACTATTTCTGCAATGAACAGCTTGACATAATCCTCTCTCAAATAGTTAGTACTGACAGGCAAAAAATAGGCTGACTTGGTCAGTCTATCTATAATCACCCAAATAGAATCATACTGGTTTTGGGATTTCAGGATCCCAGTAATAAAGTCCATATTAATCATCTACCACTTCCACAAGGGCAAAGCTATCTCTTGGGAAGAACTGTCTGCCCTCATGTGTTCTACTTTAACTTGTTGACAATTCAAACACTTGGAAACAAAGTTAGCCACATCACGCTTCATATTATTCCACCAATACAAAGATTTCAGATCCTGGTACATCTTAGTAGAGCCTGGGTGAACAACATACATCGAAGTGTAAGCTTTGTCAAGGATTCTATTCTGTAAATCATCCATATTTGGTACATATAATATACCTCGATATCTCAAAATACCATCACCAGCGATCTCGAATTACATAACCTTCTATTGAACCACATCATTCTTAATTTGCATTAGGATGGGGTCTTCAACCTGCTTCTTTTTAACTTCTGCACAAAGGGAAGATGTAGCTATCTCATGAACAACCATTCCCCTATCTTCAGAATCTAAGAGTCGCACTCCTAGATTTGTAAGCCGGTGAATATCTTTCACCAT
>NC_061121.1:218237235-218244776 GCF_002878395.1 Capsicum annuum
CTATTTTTTTATCGATGCTCTAGACTCCCAAATTCAATTCTGAAAAGTTCTACGAGATGCTACATGAATCTACTACTCAAATTTCAAAACTAGATAAGTCACATCTAATCCACCCAACACACAAGCTCTCCCTGAGATACCTGACTCAGTTTCTAGCTAAGACCACTTCATGGAGAATCTACATTTGATCATATTTAAGCCACCACACCACTTACAAGTCACATAACGTAGATACCCATATGAACCCAATCAAGACTAACAAATTCATTCCATAAAGCTAGCTTCAACATTTCAAAAACGCTATTATTTTCACCTCAAGATCACCCATGGTTCAAGCTCAGTATTTACAACTATAAATAGGTGAAACACAACCTCTCACTCATTAAATAGACTTACAACTATTAGTCATAGAGATTCCACAGAATTATAGCCTACAACACATTCTCATCCACAACATTGTTAATATCCGTCTAATCATCATACCTTAATCACTCAATAAGAAATATCCACCAAGTATTACCCAATCATGCCATCCAATAATTCACTTATATTCTCCTATTTAGGGTCATTCTTAAATATTCTATCATTGTAACTAATTCAGATAATTTTACATTGCCACCATCATGGAAATTACTACCTTTTAAAAGTGTCATACATCAGTCAACTCTATAGGACGTCTAAATGCATAATTTAGCCACAAGGTCAATTCAACAATAATTTATCCTCTCAAGATTTTTCCTAATGCACAAATCCACAGCTAAAACTATGTCCAAGCAATCACTAACTCAACATTTTTCACATGACAAACACTTCATTGTTAAGCGAAATCATCCCTATATCACTAACAGCAATTTAAGATATACAGAGTCGTTCTTACTTTTACCTAATAATATTTTTTATTACGGGCTTCACTTAACTCTTAAACACCTCAAGAGTGGTCCCCACATCACTAGTACATAATCAAGGCCAAATAAAATAAATTGATTACAAGTCATTAATAGTCTCATCACCAATATCACATTCCAAACAAGTTATCGATCAAATTCTATAGGTCTTAACAACCTTTACTATTTTTTGTCACTTTTATTTAAAACTCAATATATTGCCAAGCATTAAGAATTTGTTCATATGAGGACCTCAAAGATAATGTCACTTAGCTAGTCCTCACAAGGAATCCATTATAGTTTCAATAATAGAACTAAACAAAAAATTTTAATACAGTCTCAATGACCGACCCACACAAGGATCCCACATAATATCAAATAATTAAACCACACAAGGATCCATCCACAACAACATTAGGAAGAACCTGTCATTAAGGAAAACACATATCACCTTGGCCTTTTATTCATGTCTCTTTTTCACTATCTTTTCTTGACATCATGTTCTCATATCATCTTTTCAATTCTCATATCATCAATTTCATTAGTATTATAGTTGCAAAAACAAGTAAGCACCATAGAATTACTAGTTTTGCAACAACAAAATATCAAATAATCCCATCACAAATATCAACAAAAATAACTTGGTAAATTTTTATAATTGAAATTCAAACTAAAATAGTTCACAATAATGACAATAATCTAGCAACCCAAGTTCATCCATATATCAAATACAAGTAACCAATAAGTACACTACTTTTACAAGTCTTTACCTATTAATAATAATATTTAGCCCTTATTAATAGATACCGATTAAAATATCCTAGATGTTTATTTAAAATTACTAAGATACAAATTGAAATCAACTACATTCCAATTGAGCTTTATTGAGATAATAATTAGAATCGACTAGATACCAATTGGATCCAACTCAATAGTCAAAGATTAGGATGACATGATGGAGAGAAAGAAAGAAAAATGACTTCTACATTCCTCATAGCCTTAGTAAGATTGGGTGTGGGGCCCTACACACCAATCTATGGAGCTCTACTTGACATTACTCTTGTTCTTATGGGATCGGTGAACCTAATGCTCTGATACCAATAGTCACGATCCAAACTAACAGACATTGTGGACACATACTCTTTATTAAGTAGCTAGGAGAACCCTTACTACCCAACTAAAAATATGCAGAAGACTTCTATTTTTAAGAAAATATAATAAAGAAAATTAAATATCAATAAATAATTTTTATCAAAAACTTCTTACAACTATCTTTCACTACCCAAGACCAAGTCAAACATACAAATGAGCTACCTACTATAGAGTAGACTGACAGTAAAATAAATAATATAAAGACTCTAGCATCTGCTAGGAAGAAATTGTAGAAGCTAGTGTTGAATATCGCCACCCATCGAGTACTTGCAAACTAACCTGTATCCTGTCTACACCCCAAGAAGGAATGAAAAAGAGTAGGGTCAGTACAAACACACGTACTAGTAGGCATCATCGGCAGATCAGCGTTAGTTCACATAATCATAAAATAAAATCAAGAAAATAAATCATGACATCTTAAATGGAATATAATTCAACTAAGGTTGTGATATCATTTTAACACTTTTCCTGACTAATTTATAATTCTCCAACTCTATTAATGAGATTATATTCACCACTAGCACGTCCAACCTCGTTAATTCACACCATCCACCACAATGCAATACTAAACCATCACTATCACTCCTTTATTTACATTATCTTTTCCATTACCCACATCTATAGGATAAACTAAATAATCATAGACAACTCATATTAAACTCTCTGGCTAAAAATCACTCTCTTATAACATCAAGAAATAATAAATTTCCATATGGGTAAACTGTAATTACGACAAGTATATATGATGCAAGTTGAACAACATATAGAAAGTAAGCACGAATTTTCACTTTTCCAAGCACATGTCACCCAATCAATCTCAAGGATACAATCAAGTATGGAATACAAAACTCATATCTCAGTAAGATACACTAGAGAACTCAAGTCTTAATAACAAACTGTAAGACCGCACAAAATTTCTAGCTTAATTTAGTCCTTTAAGCTTGTTAAGGGGTCCCAGACTTAGAATATATTAGCTAAGTGTTCAGATTTTGTGCCATTTTAGCCTTCGAAAGTTGGAAATCTTATTTCAAGACCTTTACATCCATTAAATGTTGATATTTGAGTTAATTCATGATCAAGAAGGTCAATAGATGTTCCCAAATAAGTTTTGGAATTTTGGAACCTCGTTTAGACCATGTTTGACTACCCAAAATAATAGGTTGATGCGATCTCGATGTATCACATCGACTATTTCATCAATAGATATTCTTTCCCTTAGCTTCAGTACAATTCTAGTGAACCGACATAGACTCAACGCGGCGTGTTGGCCATCCCATCAATGCCAACGATGCAGCACATTGATCTACGCATCAATAACACGGTTTTTCAGTTATTAAAAGCCGCATCTTTAGGAGTAATTGGGTCTTTTCCCCACGTCCGTCAGCCCCCATAACATGAAATTAAGCCCTTTGGAGAGCAATTGTACTCATTTATTCTCAAAACTTCTCAAGAACAAAACCCTAGGTGTTCAAATTTCAAATCAAGAATTGACCATCAATCTCTCAGAATTCAGGCACTAAGGTATATGAAGTGTTCATCCAACCCTTCCACCCTTGGAGTCCAAGAAACCTTTTTAAACTTCTAGTATGATTGAATTCATGATTTCATTGATTGGAATTAAAGTGTATTCATGACTATTGTTGTAATTGGATTTCAGTCCCATGAATTAACACAGATTTTTATATGGAATCGATTATCATATGTATAGTATCATGTCAATCCATGTTAAATCTCTTGAATTGTGAAATTGCTAATGAAAAGTATGTTTCTCATATGTTGTTTAATATTATGTGCATAGATTATGCCCTCCAAGTGTTTGATGAACTATCCATGTGAATTAAATAGTGGAATATTATCATGTTAGCATGTATACAAGCCCATGCCATGCAAGTGTTTGATAAAATATCCCTATAGATGCTTTATTTTCATGCTATCGAGTCCTGTGGGTATTTACTCGTCGTAATTCAGTTGTTTACTTAGAGACAGTGTTAGTTATGAAGTAATCTTAGTAGCGACTCAATCAGTTAAACTCATCCAGTTACAGAAACTTAGGAACTCTCAGTAGTATTCTGTTAGTCCACGGAACTCAGTGAACTCATTTCAATTTAGCGAACCCAAGGATGGGGGCATTCCTGTCAACAGAGGGTTTGACCCTTAGTTGTAATCCTTGTATTACTGAACTACGTAGCTAGCATAGGCTGAGATATCTTCTCGCTAGATACTATAAGGGTTGATACATCTCATTTGAGTTTTCCTAGTAGCAAGGGTTGATAGAACAGATTTCTGCTAGAGAGGGTTAACTTACAGCTTGGCTTTACTCGTGGCACGATATTGACACCCTTTCAACTGGGCTTATAGGTTGGACCCCAATCAGTTCGGAGAGGGGAATGTCAGTTAGATGATTACCTCCCACAGTCTCTGTTTCAGTCTCAATCTCAAAATAGAACTCTATTTAGTTCTACAGATTTAGGACTATCAGATATAGTCACTCAGCTTAGTACAAAACTCAGTATAGTTCAATAGAATCAGGATTGTAATATCAATATTCATATCCATACCGACGTGGTACCTGATCCTCCATAACCATATTATATACATTTTATCAAATTCACATTATCTCTCAAGATGCAATACAACCTACTAAATTTAAAAGTGAACTTAAAATAATAAGACAATTCGATCAAGTTCTTTCATTTATCAACATTTTTCCCTCTTACAGGCATTATTTTAATAATCCACATGATCATCAATAAGACATTCATGCCATTAATTGAAGAAATTATCATTCTCAAACAAGCCTCTAATAGGCACAATTTAATAAACCATCATTATCACCAATTTAGCCTCTCATGGGCATCCAATTGATAAAGTATTGTTATCAATACCAAAAAAAAAATATCATAAAATAAATCACAATTTAACACTTACGCATATAAGTCACTATTGGAGCCTTATTTACTTATTAATTATTAAAATATCACTACCTTCTTAAATACCGCAACTTGGGTTCTAACATCACCACTTATAACTAGCACTCATGTGTATCATTATCCTCTACCTCTTTCCACATAATAGAACCATCACACTAATTCAAGTAATCTATCCCTTAAATATTACTATACTTATCAATATTTGATCTTAGCAAAATTCTCCTCATCGTATTATGGCAAAATACATACAGCTTAATATCATTTTAACTCAACTAAGTTCATCACTAGACCAACTAAATAACATCACATCTACATACTACATTTTCAACAATCTCCTTTCGATCACATAACACATAATATTGTAAATCATATAATCAATCTATAATATAGTTTTTGGGATTAAAGTAAAGTTTTACGTCTTTATCAACCACAACTCCATGCCCACAGGACTAGACATGCTTTCTCCCATAAATTCTAAACTATGAAAATATAAAATAACATAGTTTTGTACTTATTAACCTAGCCTACCTAGACGCCAAAGCTTTTGAGATCATTAAGCCACAACAAGGATGCTCTTTCCTTTCCTTAATGCCTTGGAATAATTAATCATCTAAAAATCAAGCAACAATAAGAGTAATTAATAATTACACTTCAAACAAATATCTTGGGAATTCAAATCCACTAATTATATCCTTAATTCAACTTCTATATTATTCTTTAAGGTCAATTAGCCATTAACTAGCTCTTTCAAGCTTAACTCATCTCCCTTAATGGAGTTTTTATGCTAAAAGTCTCATCTTTACAGAATTCAAAGTTCCTAACCATCAAAATTCAGGTCATATTAAAATCACCCATAAGTTTTTCCCCAAAAAAAATCAACCATTAAAGTTTTTTCTAAGGTTTCTAGGATGTCAAAAGAATTAAAAGATGAAGAAAATGATGGAAAAACTTAGCTCAATGAAGGACTTTCACCTTAATATTTGGAGAACCACTTTTCTAGGATTGGGGAATGAAGTTTTGGTTTTCTAGAATTGAAAAATGGATGAAACCGACTTAATTACCACTAAAATTCTCGCTACAGCAAAATTTCCATTTTAGTCCCAATAGTGCTCTATAAAATAGTCATAACATTTTACTCCGAATTTGGATTGGCAAATAATTTGTTGCGTTGAAAAGAGGACTTAAAGATTTTTAATTTGATTGGTATTAGGCTCCTAAACTTCTTATATTCTATGACATATGGTCACTTGATGTTGTCCCTAATAGAAACCCACATCAAAATGAAAGAAAGTTTTAAACTTAACTTTGTGTTAGGGATATTGTATGACCTTCATTCATACCTAAAGAACTTTTAGATTAAGGTATTGATATTAACACTCATGAATGACTAAATCATTGGAGTTGAGTCTATCTAAACACATCCGAAGGCTAATGTAATACCCCTTCTTTCCTTAACTTAAATTAACCCTCAGTACATGGGTTACCCTTTATAAAATTTTCTAAAAACTCAATATTTTTCAATTTAGAGCCTGCCAATGTGTAGGAAATTTAGTTAGCTTTCAAACAATATAAAGTTTGCCCAAATTCGATACTCGGGTGTAGAGTTAGAGACATTTTAGTAAGACAGTGTGCCAATTTGGCAATTAGCGCATCACGGAGGTCAGCCAAAGGGCAATTGTCCACTTCCAGTGATGCTCCGTGATATTGGCAGATTTTGCCAAGCCCTCAATTCACAATTCCATATTCCAGTAAAGCTATGCGATGTTACCGTGTCGCGGTGAACTTCCAGGTCGCATCCAACATTGCAACGTGATTCCACCGAGTCGTGCCACTAGCCACATTCCCAATTCTCAATTTCCAGTGGCTTGGCACGATAGTGGCACATCACGCTAGGTGCCCAAATCAGGTTTTTCAATGACGAATTTTATATTATTCTCAAGGGTAGTTTAGTATTTTTTTCACGGCCCTAATCAATCCTAAACATGAAATTTAACCCTAAAAGAGCACTAATTGCTCATTATTTCATTATTTCTCAAGATTAAACTGCATTCTCTCCCAAATAGCAAAACCCTAGCTTCAATAATCAAGGTCAAAACTCAAGAATTTCTTCAAGCACCTTCAATAAATAACAATCCAAGGTATTTTAGGTGTTCATCTATGGGTCCCTTTCACCCATAGAGTCTAAGAATCCATTTTTTTAAAACTTTGAGATTTAGGATTCATGATTTATATGCTTGAAATTGGATTGTACTCATGTTCTTGATATTTAGTGAGTTTCAATTCATGGTTAATTATAGATTCCATAAAGTTTGAATAGCATGTATATCGAATTGTGTAATCCCCATGTTACAATCCATGTATTTACAAGTTTAGGCATTGTAACTGCCATACTTATACGTTTACCATGATTATGTGAATTAAGTTGTGCTATTTAAGTGTTTGATAAAATGTCTTTATAGATAAATTGTGAACAAGTGAACATTGGTATGCTTTGTAAGATCATGTCATGTTTTACTATTTATGTTGTTGAGTCTTGGGGGTATTTAATACCCGACAATCTAGATGGTTACCTAAA